>NW_028274823.1:60911818-61214848 GCF_037043125.1 Eumetopias jubatus | reverse complement strand
TCTTATCTTAAATTCACCCAGGAACATTTAAGAAGATGGTTGCTTAATGAGATTCATACCTTCTCTAAAATCAAAAGTTATAATACTCAAAAATCTAAGTTAGATTTATGGTGTGTCACAAGTATATGGTTGACAATATAAATACACTGTAGATAATTACAAAAAATGAACAAACAAAATCTGTATGCTGCCATATTTAGTAACATGGTAGCTCTGGTGTGGGGATGCCAAGACACTTTTGCAGCCAGGTGAGATGTATAAGGTGATGTTTCCTAAATAAGTGTGTGAAATCCTTTTACTTTCATCACCTTATATTTCCTTTCAGGAAAGTTATGATCTATGTTCTTAATGTCTTAAATATTTGTCATACACAGTTTTGTACAAAAAAAAAGTTCTGAAAAGCTAAATCATTTTATTGCACTAATAATACAAATTCATTTAAATTTAGCAAATATTTAGTGGTTTCCTATTATATGCCAGTCAATATATAAGTTCAAGATGGAATCAAATGTTAATTTTACTATCTAAGAGGTGACAATAGATATCATCATTGTCACCACCGTATAAGTATCATGAAGGAAGAACCGAACACCATAATAAAAAACAACAGTAAGATATGGAGGATTTCATGTTGACTTAATTAAAGATTCCTAGAGCAAATGCCACTTAATTGAGTTTAAACATGAGTCTAATTTAAGTATGCAAGAAAGGAAGTGTAAAATGTGAGGGATATTCCATTATACTTAGTAGGTAACAAGGTTCTAGTTGAACCAGAATGAAGTTTCAGACATACATAGCTTGAGATCTTAGGGTCTATTCTGTAATAGATCCTAATTTCATAGACAGATTTATAACATGGAGCCCCTTAATGCGGAGGGAACATATATAATGAATAATTGTGGTCAAAGCATAGAAAAAATGTGTACAGCAAATTGGTAAAGATCTGACTGAACCAAATCTGAAAGGAAGATAGAGGTACTCAAGCATGAAAACTCATAATGAAGGAAGAAGACTAGCACTAGGAAATAAACACAATAAATAGGGTGTAAAATACCGAGAAAAACAGTTCTCAGCACTGCATTGCAATGGGGACTTCAGCTCACCCAAACCAATTTGCCTGACAACAGTGCATACTTTGGAATGAAAAGGGCTGTGTAACAAAATGTATCATTCAATGTGGCCAAGCAGTTTGTCATGAAATTCCCCTAATTGAAACAGAAGAGAATCTCACTCTCAAGTTTCTATGGAGTTGTTACAACTGTGAAGATGGAGATGAATTTATAAATAAAAAGTCAGTCACATAAAGATGTTTATAGTATGATCCTCTTTTATAACTCAAAAATAGGGGCGCCTGGGTGGCTCAGTTGGTTAAGCATCTGCCCTTAACTCAAGTCATGATCCCAGGATCCTGGGATCAAGCCCCGCGTTGGGCTCCTGCTCAGTGGGGATCTGCTTCTCCCTCTCCCTCTGTGCTCTCTTTCTCTCAAATAAATAAATAAAATCTTAAAAAAAATAAATCTCAAAAATTTATTAGCTAAACAATATACTGCTATGGGCTCTGTTCATAACTGGCAAAACGTTTTAAAGCAAAGAAACAATAGCAAAAAAGCTCAGTCGTTGCCTGGGAGAGGGGATGGTGAAGTAGGAAGAGGATTTGGTACAGAAGTACAGGGGCTTCTATAGTATGGAGAAAGTTCTATTTCTTAAGCTGAGCCATAGGTAAATGCGTGCTTATTTTATTATTATTATTATTATTATATAATCTTTTTATATTTTATTATGAATATTGATTTTAAAAAAGTCAGTTATAGTCTTAAAAATTATTGTAGATGCTTCTCTATTTTTGTATCTTGATTTATGTCCCTCCATAATATACTCTGGGGCACCCGGGTGGCTCAATCAGTTGAGCTTTCAACTCTTGGTTTTGGCTCAGGTCATGATCTCAGGATCCTGTGATCGAGCCCCTGCATGGGGCTCCAGACTTAGTGTGGAGTCTGTTTTGGATTCTCTCCCTCTCCCTCTGCCCCTCCCCCAGGCTTGCACATGGGTGTACGTGCATGTGCTGTCTCTCTCTCTCTAAAATAAATAAATAAAATCTTAAGAAAATAATGTGCTCTGAAGATTTCTCAGTATCATTAAAAATTCCTTGGTAAAAGTATTTTTAATGGTTGGGAAAAGTTCTGTTTTAAGGTCCAGGACAGATATCGTTTGGTACTTTCCGAATTGTAATTGCTATGGTATCAGATTCATTTCTATTATAAAATAAGTGATTGTCTTAGGGCTCACAAAAATGGGTACAGTTGCAAATTCATAAGTTCAAACACATATTTTTAATACACTATATTCACAAGTCTTCCTTAGCCTGTTGGTTGCACAATTCACCGTGTTGAAGCAGACATCTGTTGATATGCACAAAAATAAAATATTGTTGCCTGGTTTTTGTCTTTTTCATACCCAGAGCATCAAGTGGTAGCTTTTGCCTGAGGGAGAACTGCAGAAAAATGAGCTAGTGTGATGTGTTTTTCTACCAAGAAGAAATGAACATGGAAGCGAAGTTATCCACATAAATTAGGACAGACAGCTGGTCAGTGGGCCCACTCATCGGGCTAGGGCACCAACCAAGCAACAGTAAAATATCTTATTTGTTTCATTTTGTTTTCCTCTGGATTTTAGAGATTGATACAGGGGGGAAAAAAAAGGAATCAGGGAGGAGGAATTGGAGGTGAGTCAACCCAGAGACAGTTTCTGTAACAAGGGAAAAGGATCACTGAAGATAAATCTCAGGAGATGAAAATTGGTTTTAAAGGAATATTTCAGGAAGCTTTTGTTTTGTTATGTGATTGAGAAAAGAGAGAAGAGGAATAAACAAAAGTAAAAGGCATAAAAAATGTGAATAGTGAGGAAAAATAATCATCCATTTATTCATATGGGAGTCTTTATGACATTAGTAAAAATATTGTCAACATTAAAAAAAAAAAAATCCCCTTGGTAGTCAGGATCCAGAAAGAAACTGTGGCACTGGCTTCTGACACAATGCTACAAAGATATCAAGCTCTGCTTCCTTCTCTTGGATAAAGCACACAGCTCTAAACTACATTGAAATATCCAAAATGTGTCCAAAGGTCTTTGAAAGTCTGAATTACAATAATTGAACTTGAGTTTGAGAATAGGTCAGCTGAATTTAAAATATTTGCAACAATACAGTTAGAGGTAATTGAGTTGGGAGTCTGTATTTCAGAGTTAAGTCGATCATTGAAAATTCCCTCCTCTGTTTCCTTCCTCTTCACTTTGGTAGCTTTCTCAGCCTCTTTGGTTTTAGCTTTATACTTCATGGGCTCTGGGAAGACATTTTGCACCTTATTCCTTTAAAACTTAGATACCCATCAGTATGGAAAGTCATTGCAGGTTGATTATCTCTCCTCTCCAAATTAACTGTGTGATCTTTAAGGACATGTGCTTTTATCTTAATGACATCTCAGCACCTAGCATAGTGCCAGAAGCACAAGAGGACTCAGTAAATATCTGTTGAATGAAAAAGCATGGCAACAGAAAGTGTGGTGTAATTAAAGCATTGACGGTAATTATTCCCAATATGGAATTACCAAAAAGTCAGCCCAGACATTTTTACAGCTAATATCCTTTTTAATGAATTATCAAATATGTAGCCATGCCCAGGTGTGAGCATACACTGGACAGGTTTAGTTCTGATGTGGAGTTAATCATCAAACAGACCTGAAAGCCATGATAAAGTATTCAGTTGAGTAGCATATAAATTTAAAAAATGAATGTAACAACTAATTGTAAGTATACTATTGAAGACCCAATCAATATGTAAGAAACTCATTTTAGGGTATTCTTCGGCCACTTTTTTGCCAGTTTTGGTACCATGCCTGTTTTATGGTAGAAAACCATGATTTCATGGATCCACCATTAATTGGGTCACCCTGGGAAAATTATTAAATCCAAGTCTTAGATTTTTGATCTTTAAGATGAAAATAATATCATGCTTAGAGGCCTGGTACCAGGATTAAACAGGATGACAAATGTAAATCACCTAGAACTACCTTTGATAGACTGTAAACCCTGTGAATGGTATTTCCCTCTCACCCTCCAGAACAAAACAGCAGTATCAGTGTGTGTATGCACACACGCACACACACGCACACACACACATGCAAACACACACGTGCACGCAAACACACACACACACAGTAGAACAGAATATCTTCTTTTCTTTTTGGATTTTGGGACTTCTTTATATATTCTAGATGCAACTCTTTTTGGTAGGTTACATGGTATGAAAAAATTCTTTCCCAGGCTATGGTTTGTGATTTCATTCTCTTAAGAGTACGAGAGGGAGAAGCAGGCCTCCCACTGAGCAGGGAGCCCTCTATGGGGCTAGATGCGAGGCTCAGTCCAGGACCCTGAGATCATAATCTGAGCCGAAGGCAGATGCTTAATGACTGAGCCACCCAGGTGCCCCATCTGGAGCCTCTTTTATAAGAGGACTAATCCCACTCATGTGGGCTCTTCCCCAATGAATTATTCACCTCCCAAAGGTCCCACCTCCTAATCCTGTTTCCTTGGGGTTTAGGATTTTAGTATATGAATTTTGGGGAGACACAAACATTCAGGCCATTGTAGGGACTACATCAAACTAAAAAGTTTCTGCACAGCTAAGGAAATAACCAATAGAGTGAAAAGGCAACCTATAAAGTGGGAGATAATATTTGCAATCCATGTATCTGAAAGGGATCAACCTCCAAAAATATGGAGCTCCTATAACTCAATGGTAAAAAAACCCCAAGTAATCTGAATTTAAATGTGCTAAGGACTTAGAGATTTCTACAAAGAAGACACACAAATATCCAACAGGTATATGAAAAATGGTCAACATCACTAATCTTCAGGAAAATGCAAGTCAAAACCACAATATGATATCACTTTGCATCTGTCAGGATGGCTATTATAAAACAAAGACAACAATTGTTGAAGATGTAGAGAAATTGGAACTCTTTGCACACTGCTAGTGGGAATGCAAAATGGTGCAGCTGATGTGGAAAACAGTATGAATGTTCCTCAAAAAATTAAAAATAATGCTGCAATAGCCAAACTATGGAAAGAGCCCAAATGCCCATCAATGGATGAATGGATAAAGAAGAAGTGGTGTATATATGCAATGCAATATTATTCGGCCATCAAAAAGAATGAAAGCTTGCCATTTGCAACAACATGGAGGGAGCTACAGTGTATCATGCTAAGCGATTAGTCAGTCAGAGAAAGAAAAATACCATATGATCTCACTCATATGTAGAATTTAAGAAACAAAACAGGTGAACTTATGGAAAGGAGGAAAAAAAGGGAGAGGGAGACAAACCATAAGAGACTTTTAAGGATAGAGAACAAACTGAGGGCTGATGGAGGGAAGTGGGTGGGGGTTAGGCTAGATGGGTGATGGGTATTAAGGATGGCACTTGTTATGATGAGCACTGGGTGTTGTATGTAAGTGATGAACCACTGAATTCTACTCCTGAAACCAATATTGCATTGTATATTAACAAACTGAAATTTAAATAACAATTTGAAAAGAAAAATAAATTAAAAATAAAATTACTATATGATCCAAAAAAAAGTGTCTCTCATAGAGAAAATATTGTTTTACTTCAGACAAATTATCATTTTTTTTATATGTCATGTTTTGATGTTGTATCTAAGGACCTATTGCCAAACCAACATCACAAAAATTATCTCCTATGTTTTAAGAGTTTTATTGTTCTATATTTTTTATATTTTACTTTAAGTCTATCATCCAATTTGAGTTAATTTTTGTAAATGATATAAGACCTAGATCAATTGTTCCAGCACCATTGTTCCAGCACCATTATTTGCTGAATTCCTTCAGTGAATTGTCTTTACACTTCGGTCAAGAATTGCTTGATTTCTGGATTCTCCAACCTGTCCCATTGACCTCTGTGCTTACTCTTTGCAAATACCTCTCTTAATCACTGTAGTTTTATAGTAAGTCTCAAAATCACATAAGATGGATCCTCCAACTCTGTTCTACTTTTTCAAATAATTTTGGCTAGTCTGGTTTCTGTGTTTTCCCATATACATTTTATAATCAACTTGTTTATAGCTTGGAAAAAGTCCGCTGGGTTTTTGACTAGTATTGTAATAAATGTATAAATCAATTTGAGAAGAATTGTTATCTTAACTGTATTGAGTCTGCTTATAATTGAACATGATATGTTGCTCCATTTATTTAGGTCCTCTTTGATTTCTGTGATCAGCATTTTGTAGTTTGCAGCATACAGATGCAGTATATATTTCTTTAGATTTATTCCTAAGTACTTCATTTTTAGAGTTATGATATTGGCATTCTTTCATAATTCTGGTTCCCAATTGTTCTTTGCTACTATATAAAAATACCATTGATCTTTGTACATTTACCTTGTTCCTCTGGCCTTGTATTCACTTACCATTAGTGAACTTTAGTTCTATGATCTTTTCGTGTGTGTGCTAATGTCTTAAAATTCATAATCACATTACCTGCATATAGGAACAGTTTTACTTTTATCCTTTTCAATCTACATACCTTTTCTTTCTTTCTCTTGCCTTATTGCACTGTTTAGGACTTTCAGTGCAATGTTTAAGAAAAATAGTGAGGGAAATATCCTTGTTTTCTTTTTTTTTAATAAGAATAAAGCAATACTTTATTTTTGGCAAAATGCATATTTCAACCTTGTTTCTGATGTTAGGAAGAAAGCATGCATTCTTTTATTGTTAAGTATGATGTTAGACGTAGGTTTTTTGCAGATGCCCTTTATCATGTTAAGGGAGTTCCCCCCCACCCTCGCTATTTCCGTTACAGAGAATTTTTATCCGGAATTAAATATGAACTTTGTTGAATACCTTTACTTCATCTTTGACATAATCATATGATTTTTTCCTTTTTTTAGTCTGTTAATATTATAGATTACAATGTTTGATTTTCAAATGTTGAGCTAGCCTTGCATCTCTGCAATAAACTGTACTTGGTCATGCAGTTATTATGCTTTTTATATACTAGTGAATTAGATTTCTTAATATGGTGTTGTGGATTTTGCATCTATGTTCATGAGAGATATTGGTCTGTAATTTTGTTTTGTGATTTCCTTATTTAATTTCACTGTTGGGGGATTGTTGGCCTAATAACATGAGTTGGGAAGTGTTCCATCTTTTTTTTGTTTTCTAGAAATTTAATTAATGTCATTTCTTAATTAAATGTTGGGTAGACTTCATGAGGCCTGGAGTTTTATTTGTTGGAAGTTTTAACTACAAATTCAATTTCTTTAACGGATACAGAGTACTCAGAACATCCCTTCCTTCTTCACTGACTTTTTTTTCAACAGCTTTATTAAGATATAATTCACATACCATATAATTCACCCATGTAAAGGGTACAATTCAATGGTTTGGGGTAATTTCACAGAGTTGTGCATCCATTACCATGATTAATTTTAAAACATTTTAATAATCCCAAAAAGAAATCCTGTACCTCTCTTGTCCATCACTCCCAGATCTCCCCATTCTCCTTACATAACCACTAATCTACTTTTTGTGCCTATATATTTGTCTATTGTCTCATATGAAATAACACTGAATACTAATGGAATCATACACTCTGTAGTGTTTGACTGGCTTCTTTCACTTAGCATACTGTTTTCAAGGTTCATCCTTGTTGTAGCATGTAATAGTACTTCATTTTCTTTACAGCTGAATTATATCCCATTACATGCACATATCATGTTTTATTTTTTTAAGATTTTATTTATTTGAGAGAGAGAGAGCATGAGCAGAGGGAGGGGCAGAGGGAGAAGCAGGCTTCCTGCTGAACAGGGAACCAGATGCAGGGCTCGATCCCAGGACCCCGCTGTCATGACCTGAGCCGAAGGCAGATGCTTACAGACTGAGCCACACAGGCCCTCCCCCATATCATGTATTATTTATCATTTCATCAATGGCAAACATTTGGATTGTTTCCACTTTTGAGCTATTATGATTAATGCTGATATGAGTATTCATGTATACATTTTTGTACAGACATATGTTTTCATTTCTCTTGGAAATGTACTTAGGAATGGAATTGCTGGATCATATGGTAAATGATGTGTTTCACTGCTTTTAAACTGTCTGTTTTCCAAAGTTACTTCACCATTTTACATTCCCATAGTGTATGAGGATTCCAATTTCTTCACATCCTTTTCAGTACTTGTTATGATCTGCTCAATGACATTTAAATGTTTGCATCCTTCAAGGATGCAAGGTCCATTTCATCTAGTTCATCAAATTTGTGTGCACATAGTTGTAGTATTTTATTATTACCCTTTTAATGCCTGTGGTTTATCTTCCCTTCCATTCCTGATATTAGTAATTTGTGTTTTGTCTTTTTTCTTGGTCAGTTTCCAGCGGCGCTGCTGCCATCACCTTAGGAGTGGACTTGCCTCGTACAGGACTGAGAGAATTAACAGAGTTTCATGCCATACACTCACTCCCACATATCTATCCTCTGGCCTGAGAAAAGGGACTTTTTTTGGAGCCTGTCTGTGCCTGGGGTAAACTTCCCAGACTCAGACTGTCCAAGAGTCTAAGCCAGGAAATATGGAAGGAAAAAAAAAGAGAATTCAGGGAGCTTACCATTGTATGAGGTCATTGTTTAAGTTCTGATTTCCTCTCAAGTCTATTACTTTTGAGAGTTTGCCAAAGATTTGTTTTATGTATTATGTCTGAAGTTGTAGCTGTCATTGAGATGTACTTACTCCTTTTAAAACTGGGACTGTTATCACCAGCTATCCAGTCTTACCTATAATTTACTGTCAGCATAAACTCCCTGTGTTATCATGGAAATGTACTCAAGTTTCTACTCACTTTTCCCTAAGGGTGCAATACTCTAAGGATGATTTTGAAACATTACAAGAAGCTGAAGTATCTTCTCAATCAAAAGATAATTAAATTATGTTCAGTATAATTCTGTCTCTAATTACATTATAATGTAATACAATTATTTTGACATTTTTCCAGCAAAAGTGTACTTACCTCTTCAATTTAAATAATGTTGAGCTCATATTTTTGTCCATATTTCCTCCATGTGGTCTTCTCTGACATACAAAACTTATACTACTTTCATTATTTTCTAACCTATTTTTTAATATTATGCATTTGGCCCCTTAATGTATTCTTAATTTGTATCATAAAATAATCCTGCTGTTTAATTCAACCATAGTTAAACACCTGGAAGATTTGGATCATGTTCCACTTTTCAGCACTTAGCTTACTTAATGCTATACTCCTAGGAAGCAAATGCCAAATAAGTTTTGACGGAAAAATACAAGTAAAAGAAGCTTAATCCTTTATTATATTCTGAGCCCAGAATGACAGAGAAGATAATATTATATCTATACACTTATTTGCTGAAAACTTAGATACAGGGTTACCAGTATAGTGCTGATAAATGCTTTATAGATAAATGCTGATAAATAAGAGGTAGTAAAACAAGAACAGAAGAGGAAAAGTTACACTTACTTTCATGGATTAAAGTCTAATGTTTTCTCTTTTATTATTATGGATGGAGATGGAATGTGTGGAAGGGTTTTGGTTAAAGATGAAAATTTTGAATTGATCAAACTCTCTTTCCATAGTGATGCATTAAAAAAAAGCTGGTGATCTCCAAATTAGGCCTCATAATTATCTTAGAAGATCAGGGATTAATGGTCTCCTGCAACTATGTGATAGAGCTCATAAATAAGTTAGTACTTAAATATTTAGCTCCAGGGTACTTTTCTAAGTTTTCTATAATTCGAGTATCATGATGCATATAGCATCAAGAACAAGATATTGTACATCTCTGTTGCATTTTGCATTATACTTTCCTCTTCATTATCCCCCAATACATTTATGCTTCTAGAAGAGAGGAGAAATTTTGTCTTACTCATTTTTTTCTCCATTCAGCACTTGATAGGTATAGTGTTTGTGCATCACTGTGGTACAAAGAGATGTTAAAGAGATTACCTAATTGTGATCTAATGATATGCCATTGTGCTCTCATTTTAATGTAGGTGAACATTATCGTCTTATTTTATAGTCAGCATTTTTAAAGACTTTTAAAACACTATACTGATATATGACTACCCTTATTATTATTATTATTATTATTTTAAATTCTTGGTCAGTTTCTCATTCCTTTTATCATTTGGTTTTATACTTGTCACTATCAACACACTGGAAATACAGGTTTCCTTCTCCTGCCTGTGTAAGGGGGGAGCTCCAAGCAGAAGTTTCTTTCTTTGCTCGTCTTGTGTCTTTGTTACAGGAAGGACAGTAATTTGAAGTGCAGTCTTCTGCATTTTCCTGTGGGAGATGGATGTTGCTGATAACTGAACAAACATCCAGGAGAGTATTTGAGTATGACAACCAAATAACAAAATTATCGTAAAGTTTGATTTAAAAATATGGGATTATCCAAGATCAAATGGATTTGAATTTTTTAAACTGCTATGTACTTGACTAGGAGGAAAAAGAAAAACTTCTGAGGTTTGATTCTAATGTACATTTTAAACTAATCATTCTTCTTAACATGAGGGTCCTCTTTTATATCATTTACCTTTATAATCTTCTTCTATCCTTCTGCACTTCCTTCCTTTAATAAAGTTCTAAAATGGCATCTTATCATTGCATCAGGTGCACACTTTTGAGTAATAGTTTATTAGCCCTTGATGGGTCAGAAGAGAAATGTGTGATAACATGCAGCTTTCACAAAAAGTGAGAAACCACTGGTTTGTTCAAATCAGCATTTGCCAGGAAACACCTCAGAGATACATGAAGTTACTGAAAGCTAATTTGATCATTTGTAAGCTTTAAAGAGTCCCTCCAAATATCTTTGCTCTGACAGTTGTGTGAAATATTTATTTTAAAAAATGTATAGGTTTGATATACAGAGATGCTCTCAAACTTGCGTTACACATTTAAAAATATTGAACTGTCATTAAAATGACTCAGCCTTTTAATTAGGAGTTCTTGATCCCTTTTTGATTCTCTAAAAGTGTTACTATTTCTGAAAAAAAATTCTTTAAATAAATGCCTTCACTACAATCTCAGATGGATCCGATGATTTAGACTTTCACTGCTTTTCTTTCAGTATAAAATGCACTATGTGTCTTGTATTATTGTATTCCTTAAGTGTATGTAATAGCAGTGTTTCAAAAATAGAATTAGGCTGAGCTGCTAATGATCAGTCAAAAAATATCCTTTGCTCTTTCTTGTGCTACTTATAATTTGAATTTTTAAAATGTTTTTCTCTTCAAAATGATCTTAATTTGAAGAAAAGACACACTGATAAACCTGTATCATAAAAATAATATTTCAGGAAGTGAAAGCAATTTTGAAGATAAAACTATCAGAATTAGGGTTTATGTAGGATTATGAGAATTTGAAATCAGCTAGATAGTAAATCTACCAGTGCATATCAAGTCTAGAATGTCGGTAAATGACTCAGATTTAAAAATAATAAGGTAAGCGATGTGCATTAACACTATAGATCTTCTAGTTCATCCCTCTTTTAGCAGTTGAGGAAATGGGGTCCATATAGTTTAAGGGACTCTTACAATTATATTTTGGGAAACCTAAGTCAAGAACTTTGGATTTTCAGATTCTTTATGTGATACTTTCTTCATCTGACCATGGCACATAAAGTAACATTTAGAGTAATATTTGTGAACTTGTCTCCAAAGTCTCTAAGGCTATAAAATCATCTAGCATGAATTAGTCATGGAGAGGACTCCTTTGTCCATATGATTCTGTTCTGTCAATCAGTGAATTTATGGGTCCTCAGTGAGCTGTGTATGCATTATTTATTCATCTATTTAACAAATATTTTTTGAGTGTCTACTCTATGCCAGGTCCTTTGCTAGTTTCCAAAATTAGATGTCAAAGCAGAAAGTAGGGGGAGCTGAGAGATACAGACACTCAAAAACATATAGTCTGTTTAGGCACATGGAAAAAAAATGAGCATATTCAGAACATAAAACATTTAGAAGTAGAGGAGGAGCAAGATGGCGGAGGAGTAGGAGACCTAAATTTCATCCGGTCCCAGGAATACAGCTAGATAGCTCTCAGACCATTCTGAACACCTCAAACTCAAAAGGAGATCAAAGAAAAGAATAGCAGCAACTCTCTGAACAGAAAAGCGACCACTTTCTGGAAGGTAGGACATGCAGAGAAGTGAATCTGAGGCGATATAAGGGAAGATAGACTGTTGTGGGGAGGGAGCCTCCATCAGCCACTACCGGCACGTGATAGAGCAGTGGAGCACAAAATCAGAACTTTTAGAAGGTCTGCTTCACTGGGCGCCTGGGTGGCTCTGTTGGTTAAGTGACTGCCTTCAGCTCAGGTCATGATCCTGGAGTCCCGGGATCGAGTCCCGCATCGGGCTCCCTGCTCAGCAGGGAGTCTGCTTCTCCCTCTGACCCTCTTCCCTCTCGTGCTCTCTATCTCTCATTCTCTCTCTCTCTCAAATAAATAAATAAAATCTTAAAAAAAAAAAAAAAGAAAAAAGAAGGTCTGCTTCACTGAGGGATGTTGCTCCAGTGGCTAAAGGGGCATGGAACACTTGCTGGGACAATGTAGTCTCAGGACCCTCGGGGTCCCAGAAAGACTGGGGGTGCCTGAGTGTGGCAGAACTCCCATGTATTGGAGCAGGGAAGCCAGCTGCAAAGACAGAGATGAGGAGTGGGCTCTCAGTTCAGGGTTGCCATAAACTGTGATCTGTGGCACAGTTGGGCCACTGCTCATCCAGCAGGGACCCCACAAGTGGAAGATCCATGGATACTCCCCTTCCTCCCCTGGGAGGAGCAGCACAGGAGCCCATCACAGGAATCTGCTGGGTTGAGAGACTCCAAACAGGGTCGTCTGCCAGAGAGAGAAATTCTCAGTCACAGGCCAGGTGAGCATGGAGTGCGGCCGGAGACCAGGGAGACAGGAGTGATTGACTGCTTTTCTCTGGGGGCTTACTGTGGAGTGGTGCCTCAAGCTCTCGGCTCCTCCGGGACCAGAGATTGGGAGGCCACCATTTTCATTCTCGTACTCCAAAGCTGTATGGAAAGCTTGCAGGGAACAAAAGCTACAGAGAGCAAACGAGAGCAGATTACTTAGCCTGGCCCCTAGCAAGCGTGGGGCAATTCTTCCTCCAGCAAAGACATCTGAGAATCAGTGCAACAGGCTCCTCCACAAGATCAGGAAAAATATCCAGCCAAGATCAAGTTTACCGATCAATGAGAATGACAAAACTCCAGTGCTAGGGGAATACAGCACATAGAATTCATGGCTTTTTTCCCATGATTCTTTAGGCTTTCAAAGTTAATTTTTTAAATTTTCATTATTTTTTTTCTTTTTCCATTTCTTTTTTTTTTTTTTTAGGATTTTTCTTCTTTCCTTTTTCAACCAACATCTTATCAATTCCTTTTTTAAAATCTTTTTTAATCTTCTTTCATTTTTACAGTCATATTCTATCCCTTCATTGTATTTAACCTTATTTTTGTATATATATAAATTTTTCTTTCTTTAAAATTTTGGGATAGTTTCTTTTAACAGACCAAAATATAACCTAAATTTAGTGTATGGATTTGTTCTAGTCTCCCACCTGATCACATTCTCTTTTTTTTTTTTTAATTTTTCTTCTTTCTTTTTTCAACCAGCTTTTTATTTATCAACTCCTTTTTAAAAATCCTTTTAATTTTCATCTTTACAGTCATATTCCATCCCTTCATTGTATATACCCTTTATTTTTGTATATATATAAGGCTTCTTTCGTTAAAATTTTGGGAGGCAGTTTCTTCTAACAGACCAAAATATACCCAAAATCTAGTATGTGGCTCTGTTCTATTCACCAGCCTGATCATATTTTTTTTCTTTATTTTCCCCCTGGTATTGGGTCTCTTCTGATTTGTTTAGTGTATATTTTTCTGGGGTCGTTGTGACCCTGTTAGCATTTTGTTCTCTCATTCATCTATTCTCCTCTGAACAAAATGATGGAAAAACTCACCTCAAAAAAAAAAAAAAGACCAAGAGGAAGTACTAACTGCCAAGGACCTAATCAATATGGACATTAGTAAGATATCGGAACTAGAGTTTAGAATGACGATTATAAAGATACTAGCTGGGCTTGAAAAAAGCATAGAAGATACTAGAGAATCCCTTTTTGGAGAAATAAAAGAACTAAAATCTAACCAAATCAAAATCAAAAAGGCTATTAATGAAGGCAATCAAAAATGGAGGCTCTAACTGCTAGGATAAATGAGGCAGAAGAGAGAATTAGTGATATAGAAGACCAAATGATGGAGAATAAAGAAGCTGAGAGAGAGATAAACAACTACTGGATCATGAGAGGAGAATTCGAGAGATAAGTGATACCATAAGATGAAACAATATTAGAATAATTGGGATCCCAGAAGAAGAAAGAGAGAGGGGCAGAAGATATATTGGAGCAAATTATGGCGGACAATTTCCCTAATTTGGGGAAGGAAACAGGCATCAAAATCCAGGAGATACAGAGAAGCCCCTTAAAATCAATTAAAATAGGCCAAGACCCTGACATCTAATAGTAAAACTTACAAGTCTCAGAGACAAAGAGAAAATCCTGAAAGCAGCTCGGGACAAGAGGGCCATAACCTACAATGGTAGAAATATTAGATTGGCAGAGACCTACCCACAGAGACCTGGCAGGCCAGAAAGGACTGGTATGATATATTCAGGGAAATAAACGAGAAAAATATTGCAGCCAAGAATACTATATCCAGCTAGGCTGTCATTGAAAATAGAAGGGGAGATAAAAAGCTTCCAGGACAAACAAAAACTAAAGGAATTTGCGAACACAAAACCAGCCCTACAAGAAATATTGAGAGGGCTCCTCTAAGCAAAGAGAGAGCCTAAAAGTAACATAGATCAGAAAGGAACACAGACAATATACAGTAACAGTCACCTTACAGGCAATACAATGGCACTAAATTCATATCTTTCAATAGTTACCCTGAATGTAAAATGGGCTAAATGCCCCAATCAAAAGACACAGGCTATCAGACTGGATAAAAAAAACACAAGATCCTTTGACATGCTATCTGCAAGAGACCCATTTTAGATCCAAAGACACCTCCAGATTGAAAGTGAGGGGGTGGAAAACACCCTCATCAGAAGGACATCAAAAGAAAGCTGGGGTGGCAATCCTTATACCAGACAAATTACATTTTAAACCAAAGACTATAGTAAGAGATGAGGAAGGACACTATATCATACTTAAAGGGTCTATACAACAAGATCTAACAATTTTAAATATCTATGCCCCTAACATGGGAGAAGCAAATTGATAATAAAATCAAAGAAACACAATGACAATAAAACAATAATAGTAGCAGAGTTTAACATCCCCCTCACTGAAGTGGATAGATCATCTAAGAAAAATATCAAAAAGGAAATAAAGGCTTTAAAGGACACACTGGACCAGATGAACTTCATAGATATATTCAGAACATTCCATCCCAAAGTAACAGAATACACATTCTTCTCTAGTGCCCATGGAACATTCTCCAGAATAGATCAAAACCTGGGTCACAATTCAGGTCTCAACTAGTACCAAAAGATTGGGATCATTCCCTGCATATTTTCAGACTACAATGCTTTGAAACTAGAACTCAAACACAAGAAGAAAGTTGGAAAGAACTCAAATACATGAAGGCTAAAGAGCATCCTACTAAAGAATGAATGGGTCAACCAGGAAATTAAAGAACTTAAAAAATTCATGGAAACCAATGAAAATGAAAACACAACTGTTCAAAATCTTTGGGTTACAGCAAAGGCAGTCCTGAGAGGAAAGTATATAGCAATACCAGCCTTTCTCAAGAAACAAGAAAGGTCTCAAATACACAACCTAACCCTACACCTAAAGTAGATGGAAAAGAACAGCAAATAAAGCCTAAACCCAACAGAACAAGAGAGATAATAAAGGTCAGAGCAGAAATCAATGAACTAGAAACCAAAAGAACAGTAGAACAGATCAACGAAACTAGGAGCCTGGTTCTTTGAAAGATTTAACAAGATTGATAAACCCCTGGCCAGACTTATCAAAAAGAAAAGAGAAAGGACCCAAATCAACAAAATCATGAATGAAAGAGGAGAGATCACAACCAACACCAAAGAAATACAAACAATTATAAGAACATATTATGAGCAACTCTATGCCAGCAAATTAGATAATCTGGAAAAAATGGATGCATTCCTAGAGATGTATCAACTACCAAAACTGAAGAAATAGAAAGCCTGAACAGACATATAACCACTAAGGAAATTGAAGCAGTCAGCAAAAATCTCCCAACAAACAAGAGCCCAGGGCCAGATGGCTTCCCAGAGGAATTCTATCAAACATTTAAAGAATTAGTACCTATTCTTCTGAAACTGTTCTAAAAATAGAAATGGAAGGAAAACTTCCAAACTCGTTTGAGGCCACCATTACCTTGATCCCAAAACCAGACAAAGATCTCATCAAAAAGGAGAATTACAGACCAATATCCCTGATGAACCTGGATGCAAAAATTCTCACCAAAATACTGGCCAATAGGATCCAACAGTACATTAAAAGGATTATTCACCACGACAAAGTGGGATTTATCCCTGGGCTGCAAAGTTGATTCAACATCCGCAAATCAATCAATGTGATACAATACATTAATAAAAGAAAGAACAAGAACCATATGGTCCTCTCAATAGATGCAGAAAAAGCCTTTGACAAAGTACAGCATTCTTTCTTTTTTATTGTTATGTTAATCACCATATATTACATCATTAGTTTGTGATGTAGTGTTCCATGATTCATTGTTTGTGTATAACACCCAGTGCTCCATGAAGAACATGCCTTCCTTAATACCCACCACCAGGCTAACCCATCCCCCCAACCCCCTCCCCTCTAGAACCCTCAGTTTTCCTTTCAGAGTTCATCATCTCTCATGGTTCGTCTCCCCCTCCGATTTACCCCCCTTCATTCTTCCCCTCCTGCTATCTTCTTTTTTTTTTTAACATATATCACATTATTTGTTTCAGAGGTACTGATCTGTGATTCAACAGTCTTGCACAATTCACAGCGATCACCATAGCACATACCCTCCCCAATGTCTATCACCCAGCCACCCCATCCCTCCCACCCCACCCTCACTCCAGCAACCCTCAGTTTGTTTCCTGAGATTAAGAATTCCTCATATCAGTGAGGTCATATATACATGTGTTTTTCTGACTCATTTCACTCAGCATAACACCCTTCATTCCATCCACATCTTTGCAAATGGCAAGATCTCATTCCTTTTGATGGCTGCATAATATTCCATTGTACATATATATACCACTTTTCTTTATCCATTCATTAGTACAACATCCTTTCTTGATTAAAAATCTTCACAGTGTAGGGATAGAGGGTACATTCCTCAATATCAAAAATCCAACTATGAAAAACCCACAGCAAGTATCATTCTCAATGGGGAAAAACTGAGAGCTCTTCCCCTAAGTTAAGAAACACAGTAGGGATATCTACTATCACCACTGCTATTCAACATAGTACTAGAAATCCTAGCCTCAGCAATCAGACAACAAAAAGAAATAAAAGACATCTGAATCGGCAAAGAAGAAATCAAACTCTCACTCTTTGCAGATGATATGATACTGTATGTGGAAAACCCAAAAGATTCTTCCCCAAAACTGCTAGAACTCATACAGGAATTCAGTAAAGTGGCAGGATATAAAATCAATTCACAGAAATCAGTGGCATTCCTATATACCAACAATGAGACAGAAGAAAGAGAAATTAAGGAGTCGATCCCATTTATAGTTGCACCCAAAACCATAAGCTATCTAGGAATAAATCTAACCAAAGAGGCAAAGAATCTGTACTCAGAAAACTATAGAATACTCATGAAAGAAATTGAGGAAGACACAAAGAAATAGAAAAACGTTCCATGCTCATGGATTGGAAGAACAAATATTGTGAAACTGTCTATGCTACCTAGAGCAATCTACACATTTAATCCAATGCCTATCAAAGTACCATCAACCTTTTTCAAAGATGGAACAAATAATCCTCAAATTTGTGTGGAACCAGAAAAGACCCCGAATAGCCAGAGGGATGTTGAAAAAGAAAAGCAAAGCCGGTGGCATCACAATTCCGGACTTCAAGGTCTATTACAAAGCTGTCATCATCAAGACAGTATAGTACTGGCACAAAAACAGACACATTGATCAATGAAGCAGAATAGGGAGTCCAGAAATGGACCTCAACTCTATGGTCAACTAATCTCTGACAAAGCAGGAAAGAATGTCCAATGGAAAAAAGACAGTCTCTTCAACAAATGGTGTTGGGAAAATTGGACAGCCACATGCAGAAGAATGAAACTGGACTATTTTCCTACACCACACACAAAATAGACTCAAAATGGATGAAAGACTTGAATGTGAGACAGGAATCCATTAATATCCTTGAGGAGAACCCAGGCAGCAACCTCTCCAACCCCATCTGCAGCTACTTCCTCCTAGAAACATCGCCAAAGGCAAGGGATGAAAGGGCAAAATTGAACTTTGGAACTTTATCAAGATAAAAAGTTTTTGCACAGCAATGGAAACAATCAACAAAACCAAAAGACAACCGACAGAGTGGGAGAAGATTATTTACAAATGACATATCAGATTAAGAACCAGTATCTAAAATCTATAAAGAAGTTATCAAACTCAACATCCAAAGAACAAATAATCCAATCAAGAAATGGGCAGAAGATATGAACAGACACTTTTGCAAAGAAGACATCCAAATGGCCAACAGACACATGAAAAAGTGCTCAGCATCACTCAGCATCAGGGAAATCCAAATCAAACCCCAATGAGATACCACCTCACACCAGTCAGAATGGCTAAAATTAACAAGTAGGAAATGACAGAAATAGTGAGGATGCGGAGAAAGGGGAACCCTCCTATACTGTTGGTGGGAATGCAAGCTGGTGCAGCCACTCTGGAAAACAGTATGGAGGTTCCTCAAAAAGTTGAAAATAGAGCTACCCTATGATCCAGCAATTGCACTACTGGGTATTTACCCCAAAGATACAAATGTAGTGATCTGAAGGGGCACCTGCACCTCAATGTTTATAGCAGCAATGTCTACAATAGCCAAACTATGGAAAAAGCCTAGATATCCATCAACAGATGAATGGATAAAGAAGCAGTGGTATATATATATACAATGGAATACTATGCAGCCAGCAAAAAATGAAATCTTGCCATTTGCAACAACATGGATGGAACTAGAGGGTATTATGCTGCATGAAATAAGTCAATCAGAGAGAGACAATTATCATATGATCTCACTGATACGAGGAATTTGATAAACAAGACAGTGGATCATAGTGGAAGGGAGGGGGAAAAATGAAATAAGATGAAATCAGAGAGGGAGACAAACCATAAGAGACTCTTATTCTCAGGAAACAAACTGAGGATTCCTGGAGTGTAGGGGGGTGGGAAGAATAGGGTGGTTGGGTGATGGACACTGGGGAGGGTATGTGCTATGGTGAGCACTCTGAATTGTTTAAGACTGTTGAATCACAGACCTGTACCCCTGAACAAATAATATATTATATGTTAATTTAAAAAAGTAAAAAAACAAAAAAAAAATTATAAGTATGGTAAGCAATCTGTTAAATGGCCCAATGACCTTGAATCCTGATACTTATACTCTGTCTTCAAGTGGCTTAGTAATCCATTGAACTTAGTAACTGCCTTTTAACAAATTGAATATAGGAAAAATGATGGTATACCACCTCAGAAATTAGATTATACAAAAAGGTGACTTCCACCCTAGGCTCTCTCTTTCTTTTACTCTCTCCCTTGTTTGGATTGCTCACTCTGAGGGAAGCCAGGTGCCATACTGTGAGAACACTCAGGCAGCATATGAAGAGGCACACATAGCAGGAAACTGAAGTCTCCTGCTAACAGCCATGTGAATGAGCTTGGAAGCAGATCCTTCAGCCCTGGTTGAGATTTGGATGAGGGCAACCCTGGCCAACAGCTTAACTGCAAACTCATGAGAGCCCCTGAGCCAGAACCACCCAGGTAAGCTGCTTCCAGATTCCTGACTCTCAGAAACAGTGAGACAGTAAATGTTTGTTGTCTTCATTTGCTAAATTTTAGGGTAATTTTTTATGCAGCAATAGATAATTAATATAGAGAGGGTAAGTTTTGCTATCATACAGTTTTTAAGTCAGCAGGGTAATGAAATGGTAATTTGGCAGACAGATCACAGTACTGGAGGAAACAAGCCACAAAAGGCTGAGTCAGCACTGATGAGAAAGGCTTGTTGATTCACTATTGGGATATATTGTGTAAGTCAATTATTCTAAATAAAATAAAAGTTTAGCCACTAAGGTTTCAGAGCTTGAAAATATGTCAGGAAAAAAAAAAACAAAACAAAGGATGATTCATCAATTCAGGGTGCATTATATCCAATTATGAAAGCTTACCGAGGACTTCCAAAAAAGGGGAAAAAAAAGCAATTAACAACAAAACCTGTCTTATTCTGTGTGATTAAAGTAGATATGTGAGGAGCTCAGGGGTGGCTCAGTAGGTTAAGCATCTGCTTTCGGCTCAGGTCATGATCCCAGGGTCCTGGGATTCTGGGATTGAGCCCCACCTCAAACCCCATGTTGGGCTTCCAGCTCAGTGGAGAGTCTGCTTCTCCCTTTCCTTCTGCCCCTCCCTCTGTTCCTTCTCTCTCTCTCTCTCTCTGATAAATAAATAAATAAAATCTTTAAAAAAAGTAGGTGTGTGAGAGTGACTATGTGTGTGTGCTTTTATTGGTATCTTCAAATACATTTGGGGGTGGTAAATGAGTTATGATGCAATAGTTACACAAGATTTTATAATTAAAAGAGTTTGGAAAATTCTATAGAACATACTCACATGAAACTTATTCAAGAATACAGCAAAACAGGAAATACAATGTGCCAGCCAGCATCAAGACCTGGAGATTTGTAGGCACATCTATACAGAGTCCTTTCTTAATCACACAGAATGCACTTCATTTTCTGCATTATGAACCATCAAAATATATGCAAAGAAGTGCGGGTTTGGGAGAGTTCAGGCAAAAGATTCCAGTAGAGTCTTTTATGTCCCACTGGTCATATAGCCAAGCTGAGCAATGTTACTAGTTAAACAAGTGTAAGCCATCAATCGTGTAAGCCACCAATAAACACATTCTAAATTACTAGTTAGTCCATCATCTTTATTGTAGCCAACAGTCAGTACCAGATTTCCAGACAGCCCTGGAGATGTCCCAGTCATGCTGCAAGATAACTCTATTTTCCACTATGACTAATAAACACAAAATAATTATTTTACATATAATATAGCATGTGTACTTGCACAGAGTTATAATATTAAATATAATAAGTGATATGATAAAATAATATATCCATATATACTATAGTATTATAAATGGATATAAACATATGTGTATGTATGTACATGTGTGCATATGACATTTATGCATAATATATTTAGATATAAATTCATAATGTGCAAAGATATTTACCATGTAAGAAATCTGTTTTTTGACAAAGACAAAACACATGACAAATATAAACAATAAACAAATATAAATAGTTAAGTATAAGCTGATAACAATACAATCAAAGTTATAAAGTTTTAAAATTCTATAGTTAGGTTCCTGATATTCTAAGCCTGCTGGGTGGGATTTCTGTCCTAATATCTTTTAAAGAGGATAGTGAATTGCTTTCTTTATCATGTGAGTGATTGAATGATTTTCTTTGTCTGAATGTACTCCAGGCTCTTTTCAGAATTTTTTTTTTCTTGCAGTCTCTTGACTTTCTGTTCTATTTTGGATCACTTTATAGACCTACTAGGGATCTGCCATCTTGTCATTTTATCCATTACATTCCTGAGTTAGATTCACGATCAGTTTTCCATCTCTTACTAGGTCTGTTTTTTCCTCTTGTTTGTCTTTTCAACTTATTTCTCAAAAAGAATATGTGGAACTTAGATACTCTGGGTTCTTATGCAGACAAAAACTTTTTATTTTACCACACATTTTGGATGAATGTAGTATTCTAAGTTCAAACTAATTTGTTCACTGAATGTGAAGCCATTGCTTCGTTGCTTTCCAGAATCCACTGTTGCTGGTCAGTCAGTATCAGGCAAGATGGAACCTTAATCTCTTTGATGACCTCTGTTTGTGCATATTCTGGATTGAGGGGTTTGCTTTCTTTCTTCGATCTGCATGTTTCCAGATACTTTCTATCTTCCAGGTTCAGTTTTTTCCTGATGAAACCACACCCATGCATTTGTTACTATGGGTTTGTTCCCCTTTGTGTCCCTTTACTCTTATTTTAAAGGGATGTTAAACAAAGGTGGGATAGATATATCTGTCAGTCTGCCTTCTTGCTAACTTTTTTAATAGATAAAAAACAGGGGGGAAAAAACACATTTTAAGCCTCTGATCTCAAAATTATTTGATTATAATTGTGAAGATAGGATAAATATATTTTTTTAATATTTTATTTATTTATTTGAGAGAGAGCACAAGCAGGGGGAGGGGCAGAGAGAGAAGCAGACTCCCCGCTGAGCAGGGAGCCGGATGAGATGCAGACCTCCATCCCGGGAGTCCAGGACTGTGACTTGAGCTGAAGGCAGTTGCTTAACTGACTGAGCCACCCAGGTGCCCCAGCATAAATATATTAATAAACACAAATAATAAACAATTCCCATACAGAAGTACACTTGGTAGAAAGAAGAATAAATTAGGAGAGATGGTAAGAGAAGTATAATATTTTAACTTACTGCTTCTTCCCTCAATTTTTATTATTATTATTATTTTTTTTATCAATACTCAACTCCTCTTTCTGGTTACATAGGAATTTTGAGGCAAGTGGTAAAAGAATGCACATAGCCTTTCTTAGATCACTGTAACCTACACTCAATATAGACTTTAGAATATCTGGAACCTTAAAGAAATACTGCCAGCAGTGTTTATAATAAATGATACCTTTAAAAACCCCTACATCAGCAGAGAAATTTTATAATATAAATTGTTCACTTAACTTTAACTGCTACAGATTTTGGCACACACTAAAAGTAAATAGTGGATGATCACCAGAATATAATACATTTTCCAAGGTACCACTGGGTTACTAATACATTTCAGAAGAAACTTGTTCCAAGGTCCTTAGCCTGCTATGTGGGATTGTTAAACAGTAATACTTTCTTTTGTAATTGATGAAAGAGGAAGTTGCAATTACCACTAGCTTGAAAATTTAACTTGGGAAATGAAAATATATGTCAGCAGAAATCAGCATGGGCACACGGTGAGAAAGAATTTCCAGTTGCCTAAAATTTCTTTGTTTTTTCTTGAACCATCTCTATCCTCACTGAGTTGGTTAATGGAAAACTGACCAATGTTTATTCCACTTGATCTGCTCCTGGTCTTGTTCTCCCAACTGTGGCTGTCATTGAAAATACCCTTTCTTCCTTCAGTCAAATCATCTCTTCTTCCTCCATTGAAAATCCTGAGATACAGAATATGTTTATAGTTTTTCCCAAGTTTATAGTTTGTACCAAGAGGTGAAATAATCTTTAACTCACCCAATTATGATAAACAACTTGTTGACTTCACTGAAGAAAATACTCACATCTATTAACAAAGCTTGTAGCTAGCCCTGTTATTTGAAGATGGGAGCCTGATAATTTGTTTTTGTCTTTACAATGATAGGATTTTTCAGCATGTGCTTTTATAGCCATAAAGCTTAATAATATAAATGCAATACTGTCTTCTTCTGCCAACAGCTATAGGTGCTATTTACCTTAGAAATGCTTAAATCTTCACTCACTACACATACTCTCATCTTGGAAAGGGGGCAATGTCCTCATGTCCCTTGTGGTATGCCCACACAACCAGGACTACATTTAAAGGATCCCAGGAAAAAAAATGGTATGAAAGACAGTTGGGAAAGAGAGGCTGGAGATGAAATGGCTAAAACTATTGCCAATTAAGCTCTACTATCTGCACCAATTATTTAACACCAGAGGAAATGCAATCTGATTTATACATTCACATGGTTAATGCTCACTTCAAAGCCAGAGAAAAGAAAATCTGAGAGACCTACCACCTCAGTTTATTTTCTAGTCTCAGTGAACTTGAATCTCAAATTTAGTTTTACAGATGAGTATGTAAACTTTTACCAGCTCACATCAATAAATATATAACCAGACTTTCCAGACTACATATTAAGATCTCTAAAAAAGTAAAATTAACTATCTTTACCACCGAGGGCTATTAATACATGAAATAGATATTTGTAATGACTAAAGGGAGTTATTTCATTAGTTTCATAAATCTGACTTTCAAGATGGAGTAGAAGGAAGGAGACTCCTGCCAGATATTTGTCTACATTTAAAAAAAAAAACATATACTATCTTAAAGCTCTCAAAACATTTTACAGTAATTCTCCTATAGAGAGACTTAATTGTCTGATTACCTAGTAGATAATAGCCTAGCCCAGAACTTCCTGTGTTGTGACAGGGGTGTGATTGAGTGGGTTATTGATGTGTTAAGGTATTCATCCCTGTAGCTCTCAGGATTGCTGGGAGGGACCTAACACTCTTTAGGACTCCAGAGCCTCTGATTCCCTCTGGCTTTAAATAGCCACTACTCTTTCCCAGGGGCTATGTACACACTATGATTTTAGAAGACACTGGTTTATGTTACAAAAAATATTTAGTACTTAATAGATCTTAAAATAAATGAAGTCAAACTCCCCATCCTTTGGATTTAAAACAAAATCATATATTTTGATACAGTTTCACTGTACATGTGAACAATAATAGGATACAATCCCATTACTGTTTTCTTGTCATTGTTATTAAAGAACAAAGGAAGAAATCATTGAAGGATAAATGTTTTTATCACTTTTTCCCCAGACTTCAGATTCCTATATGTCTACTTTTGGCACTCTCTTGGCAGCAGAATCTCATTCACATCAGATATTCTGCTAAGGCACATCCACCCTGGAACATACTTAGATTTGAAGTGCTACCATAATACCTCATTTAATACATTTATCAGGAATAAAGCATGCTTTTATACTTGTCTTTAAGTTTTATAGACCATCAAAAAGATTGGGTTCGGCAACAAGATGTTGAAAGGCAGTGCTCCTAACTGGGTGATTATGGCAGCATTTCTGTTGTCCTGACATAGATGATGACCAATGTAAGTTGGTAAAGTCAGTCCTCAATTTCCCTTCTTTGGGTCCCTTTACTTCCTTGTTGATGTTCCTCCTCTCCTGCTCTTTAACACCCCCACATCCCTTTGCTCACAGACTCCAAAGCCTGTTCTTGTGCCAGGGAGTCTGCCTGTATGAGGGTCTCAATGTGAGGCCAAGCACTATCTCCACAGAAGCTCAAAGCCAGGATTTGCCAACTCCCCCTCCCCCATACTGACAGTCAGGGTGTGGGCACATGATTTAAACTCTCCAGATATGATGCCTCTGCTCGGGAAGTTGAATTCAGGGCAAGTGAGACAAAAGCAGGAGTTTCTTTAGGTTTTTATTCCATTGATGGAAATGTCTGGAATGTGGTAACAAATGAATGTACCATCTGTAGGGTCCAGTGTTATAGCATTAGGATGCCAATAATGGCATTAAATGTTCAGAGAGGATGGAAGAGCACCTCACATGACTACTCTTTGGGATGACTAGCTGAATTCTAATGTGTGGCATCCCTTGTAGTCTATCTTCCTGTGTTTGTCTGTTTTTCTACTCGAGCTAGCCATAGATTCCACTGTTTGGAATCCAGAGCTAAAACTGGAACTTCATGCCTAATCCTTTTACATAGAAGTTATTATTGTATTTATCCTACCACATAAAGGCCCATAAAATAAATCTGAACTAGTCTTTTTACAGAAAGTATGTGAAAATAAGATGAGAAAGAAAGGTGTGATCTATTTCTCTTTCTAGATAATATCTTCCTTGGCTGGAGAACATGCATCAAAGCCTGGTCATAGGAGTTTTAGAGTTAAAGAAGGTACGAGACCCTAGAACCTCTTTGCGCTGGTACACATCCACTCAGCAGGTCCATATTCTCCACTTCTTTTTCCAATGTTTCCTTCCTTTTAGGCCTTTCCTACCCATACCTCACTTAGCATCAGCCTCAAAGTTACATAGTTTACATAGTCCAGACGTAGGAATATTTCAGGCCTTCTTTATGATTTTCTGAAATCCATCTTTAAGCACTCTATATTATTTCCTCTTTTGATAATAAAATTTCTGCCATGTATGAATGTATTCTTTTTATTAATAAAGTTATTATCAACTGTGTTTTTTAGGTTATTCCATGTACTTCTCTCAGGATCTAACCTTACCAAAAAGGTCAAAAAGCCTTTGCATCCCCAGGATATACAGATTTCAGTTTTTATAGCTCTTCTCTTTTCCTGACAGGCTTATATTTCCAATTAATTAAAATGGCAAGATAAAGAAGTATCCTCAGCCCACTAACTAGATATGGATCCTATTCAAATCCAGTTCTCTTTAGGCAGAAAACACGTTTTCCACTCAGAAGTTCTAGTAGCTGCTTTCTTTAATTCACAATGCTGGCCCAGGATACCCAAATCCTGCAGCCACAGAAGTATATCCGAAGCCATGGGATCTTCCTCTTCTATAAAGAGGCTGGGTTGTCATTTAACTTCCGATTTTGGCATCACCAGCATGGATACACTTGTTTATCCAGGTTAGCCAAATGATCAGCAGATAGAAACTTCCTGTTAATGCTCTCTGACTGTGTTAAAGGGTGTCAGATTAGAGCTGAGGCTGAAAGTAAGAAAGTACTAACTGGAGGTCCTGTCTCACACTGTTACCAGGGGGAAAGAAGTTCACCAGCAGCAGTTTCTGAATTTGAAGGCATGATTGCTACCCCTTACAGGGATTTGCTAGAACCATTAATGAAATTAGGTTCAGTGGGATCTTGTACCAGATGCCATTCAAGGATAGTTCCTATAAGTAATAGAATACATAAAAGTCACGATCCCTTGTTCAAAAGCTTGCCAAGGATCTTTTAAACATCTGACCCCAAGTTTTCTGTAAGTAGCTAATATCTCACTCTGGACAGTAATTAATCACTTCCCTGACGTTTTCTCTGCCCCAGCCTTTGACATAGTCCACTATTTTTGAGTTTTGTTTTTTGCTTTTCCTGAACTGGGATGATAACTTGTTCTCTTGCTTAACCATATTAGAATGTGTCACAGTACAATATTGTAGTGAATTTTAAGTTTTAAGCTGGTAAAAGTACTTGGACACCTCCACTATGGGTAAAATGCTACTGGGGAATATAAAAATAATAAAGTACGGTGTCTGCCTTTAAGGATGTTATAATCTAGTTGGGGAAACTTGTATGTAAATGACAGTGATACAAGGAAAAGTGAAATAAGCATTAACTAAAAACAAGCTCATCTATGGTAACACAGATAATAGAGCAATTATTTCTACCTGAAGAGGAATCAGAAGCTCCTATGCAAAGGTGGTGGCATTTGAGAAAATGTTGGAAAATAACTATAATTTTAGAGGGGCAGTAGAGAAGAAAAGACTTTTCACTGCTGGAATAGAATTAATACAGGCATATAGATGCAATTCAAGAGTTGTTTTGCTGTTTTGTTTTGTTTTAATCTAGCACATGCAAGACATAATGGTAGGCCTGGAAGAGATGCAAAGAGAAACAAATAAACACAAGACATACAAGTTTCCTTTTCTTTATAACTTACATTCTATTTGAAGGAAAAGTCATTTCCATGTAAGTATATCTGAAGAGTTCATCAACAGCATTTAGTTGTCTGGAATGATTCAACTGAATGGCAAGTCCTTTAAAATCTACATACATGAAGTCAGAAAGAATTCACTATTGCCAGAGGGAGTAAAGAAAGGTTCCTAGAATACATGGGATGTAAGCTATTTCTTGAAAGATGGATAAAATGTGAAAATAAAATGTGAAACTACCAACTTAGATGAGTAGAAAGTGCCTTTGGCCCACAATAGGAAAACACACACACACACACACACACACACACACACACACACACACACACACACAGGAAGGCATGTTTAGGTGAACTCAAATGCCTAAAAAGTTCAGACAGATAAATTAAGTGAGTGAAGCAGTCTACATATATAATGAAAGGGAGTGTAGGAGACTATGGCCCAGGCTCAAAGAAAAGGAAAACATCACTAAGCTCCAGGCAAACTCTGCCCTAGTATTGCCAGACTTTCCCATTTATCAGGATAAGCCAATAATCTGTGGTAAATGTGTGTGTGTGTGTGTAAAATTAGAAACTAATTCTTAAAACAAAATTATGTTGGTCAAAACTCTACTGGACACATAGAAATTCTTTTCTGAAATATTGAGTCATATCTAGTATATGGACCACAAATTTTCAACCTCTTCTGGATTATGGAGTGTAAAAACTACAAAAATTAAAACCTTTGTATTTTATCCTATAATTATTTAAGGTTATAGACCAGAGATGCAACATAAGAAAAGTAAGTAAACATGTTTTAATCTGGCTACAAAATGTAGGATATTTTTATGTGAAAAATATTAAATGAAAGGGATTTGATAGGAGTTGCTGCTATTAAATTTTTTAAATGATTTTGAGATAAAATTCATTTTAAAAGTCTATTGTTTAAATTGGTCACAAGAAAAATTTACAAGAAAATTTTGGAAATATTTGTTGGCTCAAGATTATTGTGTTTTTAAGAAGAAAAATTGCAACCATATGGCTCTTCTCCATTCTATTAGGGGGACGATTCTGGGTCCAAGTTTTCGAGTTTGGGCCTGATGAAGTACTTGATAAATGACGTTTTACTTGCCTTTACTACAAGTTGCCAGCAGTGGATGCTACCAGGATGTCTTGGTCAGGTTCATATATGTGCCTGCTCTGTTTTGGTCTATGAGACTGGCTGACACTGAAACCAGGAGGAGTTTGGTGGTTTTCAACAGATGCTTTGGGGCCTGCTAATTTCTGAATTTGATAAAAGTCCATAAATCAGATACAAAAAATACTGCTATCAGTCCCCTCTTTGTTTAGATTTCTCCCCAGCCTAGTATGAAAGAACTGAAGTTGGTGTTAAGAATATAACTTCTAAGCCTTCACATTAAAATTGAGAAAGTTTGCCACTTAACAGAAAAAAAAAGCTAATATAGTTCCTCTCCCCTATCAGGAATTCCTGACAGATGAAGAAACTTCATAACAGGGAAAAACTGGGCAGAATAAAGAATATCACATGGAGATAACAAAATCATGCCTCTGTTGAGTGAAATGCAGCATTCCAGATGTTGCCTACATTTCACTTAAAACCAACTGCTCAGGTTTATGAACAATGCAAATTCCTAAAATGTAACAGGGCAGCTCTGCTTCCTAATGCTGAGAAAACACTTAGAAGATCATCAAATCTTGAAAATGTGCTAATGAGCCACAAAGTCTGATTAAAATCAAAGGTGCAGTGCTCCAAAAACACTCTGTGATTTAGATAAGCATGGCTTAGGTTTCATCATTGATTACAGTACTTTAAGGCAAATTTTGCAGTGTTAAGGCAGTCTCAGTAATAAAAACAATTCACAATAGCTCCTTATTAAGTTATTTTCAGGAAGCAGGGTCAAGACCTGAGAACTATATAAGAGAAAAGAAAAACAGGCCACATAGATAGGCCATTCACTTGATAAAATGTGAATTATTAAGGCTTCATGACACAAAACATGACATTTCCAATTACTTAATTTGATGATTATTTATAAATAATAAGTCCAAGTTACGAGCAGATCTGAACAAAGATGAACGTCTTCCATTATTTAATTATGGAGGATAGAATAGTTGGAAGTATCTTTCATAGACAATATCTCTATGGGAAGGAAAATGCTCATGTATTTCAACTTTGGTTAAGATCAAACTGATCTAATTAGCATTTTCATCTAATTTATTGCTCAGAGTTCCCTTTAGGAGGTATGCTTTTGATAAATTTCAAGAAAAACTGGAGAAAAGTTTGGAATTAGACATATAATAGAAAAATGAGAATCCTTCCCCAAAGATAAACCAAAAAATTATCTGAAAAACTAAAATGACAAAATTGGAAAGTCATAAATTATAGTTACATTGAGATTTACAGAACAACCCAGAATCATTCTATATTTATTATATTGGGGCACAGGACGTAATTTTCCTGGAGAATTTTAATTAAAGTACATACAACTAATTAGAGGAAAAAGGACTTCTCTATCTTCTGAATGAATGAATTTTGTAGCCATATTGGTTAGTTATTGTGTAAGGTCATTATAAATCATAAAGCTATTTACAAACTTGTAATTAAATGTGTAAATAACTTTAATTTTTATTTTCTTATTTCAGATTCTAAGAATTGATTGTGAACAGGGTTCCCACAATACACTTTACATCCTGGACAATTTAGAATTTCATTTCTGCTTCTTTGTTCATAGCAGATATAAACTCCATCTTATGAAAACTAAAGCTGTAAACTTGGTAGACATTGTGACCATAATAGTGTGTTCACAGACACTGCTAATATGATTAAAAAACTGAGACAGTGGCAAGATATATGTAAAATCCTGGTAGACTAGACCTATTCAGTTCCCTGCAGGAAATTTTTATTTGGCTAAAAATAGAACCCCTGAGGCATTCTTCTTTTACTTACAATTCCAATCTCAGAAAGTAGAAAAAAAAAATCAGATAACTCTGTACTTGATTTGACCAATAAGGAAAGACCAAATTTAGTTTGTGGAAGAGATGCAGAACTCCCATAACACAATCGTCTCCATTAAGTAAATATATTGCCATACCTCATTATGTGGTATGTGTGGTACGTGCCACATGAGATCTACCATGCACCTTATTTGTAACATCAGTGGCTTTTGAGTTGTTATAGAAATATAACATCAAGGGGCGCCTGGGTGGCTCAGTTGGTTAAGCGACTGCCTTCGGTTCAGGTCATGGTCCTGGAGTCCCGGGATCGAGTCCCGCATCGGGCTCCCTGCTCGGCAGGGAGTCTGCTTCTCCCTCTGACCCTCTTCCCTCTCGTGCTCTCTATCTCTCATTCTCTCTCTCTCAAATAAATAAAATCTTTAAAAAAAAAAAAGGAAATATAACATCAAGAGTTGCAGATGCACCTCCTCCATCTTTCCTTAGCCTATCTTCAATGTTTCACTATTTTAGAAATATTTTTAAAGAGATCATGAGAAAACTATATGCCAAGATTCATCAATGATTTTCTATATCAAGATGCTAGGAAACAGCAACATTAATCATTAATGCTCTACAAACCTTGCTCAGCTTACCTTGCAGTATACCTCTTCAGGACTAGTCCCTAGTGAAGGTTTATTTGACTGTTATGTTTCTCTTAGTCATTTAGTTTTAAGAAGCAGCCCTCTCCTGTCCCCTCAAAATCACCCATCTTCATTCCTTCTACCACTCTCACTAAAGAATGTACGTATTGTCCAAACTTGATATGCCCTATCCATAACCTAAGGAACAATTCTCTAGATAGAATCGATGACTTAAGTATAGAATTTCTAATATTTTAGTAATCACGGGTGCACCATCACCCTAGTATTAAGAGGTAATTACTAAAAAACTTCATCCTGGGGATTTCACAGAGCACAAAGGGTTTTCACAGGAAAAGCTTCTGCCATGACATCTTCTAAAAATAATTGATTGCCCTCCTTCAAATTATATCCATTTTTTCTAAATCCATTGAATTCAAATGCTTCTGTAAGTTTCATGGAGAAATGTCAATAGTGTTAAAGACAAGAATGCATTTTAACGAGTAATTCAAAATAAGCATTTACTGGTTGATTTAGAAAGTATTAACCTGGGTGTTGCAACCAAAACAATGATTCCATATTTCTTAAGTAATCAAAGAAGATTATGTAAAAGAACAAAATGCTGTTCTGCAAACAGACTGTGGCAGAAGGCACAGAGCATTTCTCTGGAAACACGGGATAAGTTTGCTGTTTAAGAAATGTGAACAAAAACCTGGGGGTACCAATGATACAGCTAAAGGAGAATTTGGAAACTATTACATACTTATCACATCCGGCCTAATTATATATCCTAACACTTCTGGCATTAATAAACATTCATAAATGGCTAAGGCCTGTGGGTAATTTATATAATGCATATATTTATAAAAGATTTATTTTTCCCAATGAAAATATTTACTTCTAGAAATAAATTTCAAATCATATAACCACAAGACGCAAGGAACTATCAGATGGGAGAGCAACTCCATTTTAAAACAAGCAACACAGGTAGAGATCTGCTTGGTATTTGCTAATCAAGTATCAGGAACAGTGCAGCTGTTATTGGGGACTGAGACTTACCTGTACTTGTAAGGAAGTTAACATTTCTCATCACACCTTCAGTGTAAGCTCCTGGCTCATAACTGTCCATTTCACCTGTGACAATGTGAGCAACTCTTGCTGCCCGTCCTCTGATAGCACCTGCAGCACGGTCTAAATTATCAGCATCCTGGTCTCTCAATGCTATGATACACTTGTTGACATCTTCTAGGATATGGCTTTCTGAAAGTAAACAGATCAAATTAGTGTAGCATACTACAATTCATGCTTCTTCTGACTTCAGATGTGGTACTCATTGGGAACAAAGGACACACTGACAAAGAAACAAAAAGATGATTTTGCTTATATCTCTTTAATAGAAAAAAATTGTAAATACAGAATTTTGTTTTTATCTACATTTTTAGAGATTACATGTTATTTTAGATTTTAGTTCCAACTGACTTGATTTTAGATTTGAGTGACATATAGGTGCAAATTGAGGAATATTTTTAGATTAAAATAAAAATAAAACATAATGATGGAATACTTAATTCTGATTAAAAGCAACACTATGCAGATTATAAAACACTTAAAAATATCAGCTATCCCAAATATATAGAAAAATAAAACTATGGAGTTCCAATTCAACTAATGTTTCATTGGTGTGTAATAGAACTTAAGTTATAGTGTTACCAGAAAAAAAAGCTAATATAGCTCCTCTCCCCTATCAGGAATTCCTGACAGATGAAGAAGCTTCTTAACAGGGAAAAACTGGGCAGAATAAAGAATAAGCACACCAACAAGCAATTCTCTGGACACCAAATGAGTGTTCTGCGATTCCATTCTGACACTGCCTACCCAGAGATAGCATCGGATCCCACAAGTTAAGGGTTCAGTCTTATAAGACTGCCCTCCATCCCACTTCAGAGCCAGTTGCAGGCCCAGGTTATTACCTGTACTTCTGACCCCCTGGCTATAAATCAGCTCCCATGACCTCCTCCTTGGGTTTGATTAATATGCTAGAGTGGCTCACAGAACTCAGAGAAACATTTTACTTATTAGATTTAACTTCTTTAACTCAGAACAGCCAGATGAAAGACATGCATAGAACAAACTATGTGGGAAGGGTGAGGAGTTTCCACGCCTTCTCCAGGTGCGCCATTTTCCACACATCTCCAAACAGTCCCAACCTCGCAGCTCTCTAAACCCTGTCCTTTTGGGTTTTTAGGGAGGCTTCATTACATAGTCATGATTTATTAAGTCACTGGCCTTCAGCAATTGATTCAACCTCCAGTCCCTCTTCCTCCCTGGAGGCCAGAGGATGGGACTGAAAGTTCCAAACTTCCAAACTTCTAATCACATGGTCAGTTATCTTGGCAATCAGCCCCCAAGGGGGTGAGGGGATGGATGATACAAATGTCACTTCATTAACATAACAACAACACTTTTATCATTCTCATCATTTGGGAAAGTCCAAAAGTTATGAGTTCTGTACCAGAAATGGGACAAAAACACCAAATATATATCTTTTTTACTATAGATCACAGTATTACATCTGCCAATCTCCTTTGGTCTGCTTGATCAACTCCTACTATTATTCCAAAAACACTAGTCAAATGTTCCTTCCTGAAGAAATTCATTGCTGACCTAGAGCAAGACAAATTTGGTTCCATGTTGTTTGGGATTCTCATTAAATGGCTTATATGTTTTCATTACAGCTTCTTCCCATATTTTAAGGATGTACTAATCAAACTGTCTCTCTAGTAGTCTGTGAAATATATGAGCATAAGAATTTTACTTTATGGCTTGAGGTATCATATCTAGGCCCTAGTACAATATATGGCACCTGTTACACCAACAGGAATGTTTGTTGAATGAACGAGGTCCTCTGGTAACACACCTGGGACCAGTAAATTATTTTGTCTAAATCCTAAATCATGGGTTATGAACATAGGTAGACATATATCTGTGCACTTAAATTTAGTCAATTTAACCCATGTGAAGGACAATCAGGTCATTTGCATGAAAAGGATTGAACACTGAAAACCTTCATTATAAATTCACTAGAGTTTTAACCTAATTTGTAGCATTCAGTTATGAATGTGCCATTAAGGCCTATAATAAATCCAAGTGCAGTCCCATCTCAATAGAGAGTGCACGTAGGGATGCCTGGGTGGCTCAGTCATTAAGCGTCTGCCTTCGGCTCATGTCCTGATCCCAGGGTCCTGGGATCAAGCTCTGCATCGGGCTCCCTGCTCAGCGGGAAGCCTGCTTCTCCCTCTTCAACTCCCCCTGCTTGTGTTCCCTCTCTCGCTATATCTCTCTCTGTCAAATAAAGAAATAAAATCTTAAAAAAAAAAAGTGCATGTATATCATCACCATCATATTTCCCCTAGAACTGAAAGTACAAGTTTCAATGTGGAAGGTATAAAATCTTCAGTTTTTTTTTTTTAAGTCCACAGATGTGCACTTTAATGACACAGTAAGAATCTGTTATTGTTCAAATATGTTGGCAAGTTTTTGTAAAACTAATATACACACACACACATATAATAAATGTTTAATCTGTATTCACTAAAGGTGGTTAATTTGAGATTACAGAGCTGTTTTGTCTCAGTCCTATAAAAGTGAAAAAATATTTAGGGAAAAAATGTTTATTCTTGAAAGATTAATTATCTAATAAACTGTAATTTCTGTTTAATTAAATCATAGCTGCCACAAACTATTTTTTTCCTAGTAAATTTTGCACAGGAAATAATATATATACAAAGAATATTCACTAAGAATGAATTGAATGTTCACCTCTTCTGTAGAACAATGATATACACGGTCACCAATTTATTTTATTATTTAAAGCAGTGATTAAAAATATACTAAGGGTTTTTCTGATTCTTTTTTGCTGGCTTTATTAAAGTTTGTATGGTTATTGCTTTAGATTGAGCTGCATAATAAGAAGCCATAGTATTAATCGCATTGAAGAATTATAGAGGGGAGGTTAGATATGGAAATAAAAGTCCTACATGAACATATACAATATGTAAAAAATAAGTGAAATAAGTGAAGAGAAAAGAAACATATAACCAGATTTTATCCAAAGCAGTTATTTGAGAATGTCGGAGATGATGACTAAATGATCTTTTGAATTACTAAGATTAAATATAGCACAAAAGCATTAGGAAAGGTTTGCAAAATTTCCATTATTGTGACACTTTCCCATTACCCTGAATGTTTCACAAGATGACAGAAATTATTTGCATGAAATTCTGAACATAGAAAGCCAGAAAAAGAAAATAATGCTGGGCACCTCCCACATATGCACAATAACTAAACATTAAACTCATTTCTTAAAAACAATTATTTCTTTGCTATTCCTATTTCAGGTGAATTTAAGTAGCTAGAAAGGGCTTCAGGATAGCTTGAGTTTTTATGTCTAACTATATAAACTTAAGCCTCTAGGACAGAAATTAAACACCAAATACCTTGTGTAAAACTTCTTACTGATGTATCTCTGAAGTTTTTGCTAATGAAATAGGTTTACTTGTTAGACATAGCAGAGCTCATTAGGAGCTCTACCTCCATTTTATTTATTTATTTTTTAACTGTAGATGCACTTGAACTCAAGAATTACCTCAATTTAAAATGAGATTTAAGAGAAAGAAAATGTTATTATAGAATGAGTACATTCAGAATATTATATATTTGTTGAATTGTTTGAAGATTTGTCTTCATTTCAGAATGCCAGTTTAACATTTGATGTGGGGTGAGTAGTGGAATGTCCTGGTGTTAACGGCAAATCCTGAAGCACGTTATTTTTTAAAGCAGAGAATTGCTGAAGTACTAGCAATTTCTATCAATCATTTTACAGCTGTCCAGAGACAGAAAGGGTGACTTCTATTATGTTGGAAAACAGTAATAAAGCAATAAAGGAACGGATCTTAGACCAAAAGATAATTCATTTGTTGCAAACTTCTCTGTGTAACTCCATCTTCAGTCACTGCGGCATCACACAAGAAGATTTTGGAATGCATTTAATTTTTTTCTATGATTTTTTTCTTAATTCTTCAGTTTTCCACAATTAAAGCTAGATTTTGCCTTAGAGAAAGTAGAAAATGAACAAAAAAATCCAGAGAGAACAAAAAGTTAATTTACTGACTTTTGACTTCCAAAGCAGAATTTTAAAATCCATAGCCCAAAAAAAATACTGGAAGTAGAAGCATATTTTATTTGCAAAAAGCAGACTTTGTTGAGAGGTAAAAGTCTGTTTTCTTTTCATTCCCAAAGATGGGCTTTGAATATATCAGTGACAAGCCTGAAGAAGTAGAGGGTTTATGTTATAATCTCTTGAGTGGGGAATAATATACCATCAACTGTTTCCTCCCCTGATATCTGCATACCTAAAACAAAATTCTAAGGAGAAGAGAGAAAAAAATATTTTTTCTAAAGGTTTTTTTTTTTCTCTAGACTGAGTTATAAGCCAAAAGAGGTTAATTTTCTTAAATTGGCAAGGGTAAGATTAGCTACCCACTGTATATGAGCTCAGAGAGTCAAGCTAAGTTTAATTATAAGAAAATAAATTTCCATTTTTGCACACCTGGACCTATAACTGTAAATTTAAAACTCATTACATAGGCAACTATATAAATGTTCAGCAAATAAAAAACCAACACAGCAATTTTTCTTTCTCTTTTACCAAAAAATGTGAAACCAAAAACAGATGAAGTGCACCAGGAAGTTATTTTTTGTTTATGTGTCTACTTTAAAGTGGTTAAAGTTTCTGTTTGGTAGTAATGTGATCATGAGGATTGGTCTCCAAATTAACTGATACCCTGCATAAAGATGTAGGTAGGCACTATTGTGAGAATAAAGAGCATGTATGTGATGTGGGAAACAAGGGCAGAAGAAAAATTATTAAATTTCTTTACTATCTAGAGCCCACTGACAAGTCCCTGAAACAGGCAGACTGACATTCTTCTAGGGACTCGATACTGACATTTTGCTAAGGGCATAAGGCAATCCTAGCCCGACCTCCCCCCCCCCAACCTGATCCTGTAAGTCTACTTTAACATATAAAAATTCCTTTGGAAATTTCCTTTATCTCTAAACCTCCCAAGATACGTATTGGTAATCATTCCTCAAGCATATGGACCACTGATATACATCTGAAGGGTCTCATGACTCAGGTTTTATTAGGCGGTAGTAAATGGCCTTTTCCCAACAATAGCTAGCCCCCTCAAGGTCCTGGAAACCTTGCTTCCAAATTCTTTAAGAGACTTAAACTATCCCTATAACTCCTTCCCAACTTGAAAGTATATAATGGGCCACTCCTCATGACCCCGGTACAGCTCTTCTGTCCACGGGTCCTGTTCCAGTTCTTTAATAAAACCACCTTTCTGCACAAAAGACATCTCAAGAATTCTTTCTTGGCCATTGGCTTCCAACCCTAAGGTCTTTCCCACATCATATGGAGCTAAACATAAAACATTTTAAAATTTCTCATCCCTTTTCTTTTTTTTTAAAGATTTTATTTATTTATTTGAGAGAGAGAGAATGAGAGATAGAGAGCACGAGAGGGAAGAGGGTCAGAGGGAGAAACAGACTCCCTGCTGAGCAGGGAGCCCGATCCCAGGACTCCAGGATCATGACCTGAGCTGAAGGCAGTTGCTTAACCAACTGAGCTACCCAGGCGCCCATCCCTTTTCTTTTCTTTAATTAAAATTCAATTAGCCAACATATAGTACATCATTAGTTTCAGACGTAGAGTTCAATAATTCTCTGCATTCCTTTTCTACAGCCTAAAAACCTTTCATCTGTCTCTTCTCCCTAACGTAAGTAGTACTTAGAGTTAGAATATGAGATGATATAAAAGATAAATAAGGTACAATCTCTGTCCACAAAGGCCAGAAGTAATTTTTTTCTTTCATCATCCTTTGCTCTTCCCAAAATATAAATGTCACAATTATCATCATTTTATAATTCTAATGAAGTTTTGTTAAACTTTTTCACAAAACTCTGTAGTACTTATGCAGATGCAATTCTATAGAAATCAAAACCACAAAAGAAAGTCACTGAAGCCTTCATATTTCTTTCAGTATGTCTTAAGTAGGCTCTTAGAATTTATTAAAAAATTTATCAGAAGCTTGGAAATAGGCAAGCCCTTGCAGTGTCCTGCTGGGCAGAAATTGTGAATCAGGCCTAGGATCTAATTCCCCAGGGGTGTGTATCTTTGCTCCACTTGCTATTTACTATTGGTTAGGATATTTTACAACTCTACTGGAGTGGATGCTCATTTTGTTTCTAAAACTGACAGCCATATAAATGATTCTTGTCACATAGTAATGCAACTTTTTATCCGGTAGAGATAGAAATAATTTTTGTAGTAAAGATATTCCTGAAGGTTACATTCTTATTGCTTTGTAGTACATTAATAAATTGTGTTTCTAAATTAGGAATTTTATTTAATCATTCTTTCTTTAGCCAATTCTCCTTAAACAAGACTTATCATCATGATAATGAATGAATTTTTGACACAAGCTCACTTTAAATTTGTAAAAATCTTGCTTTCAACTTCAGAAAATTATTCTTTGACTATGTGCTTTGACTTGGAAGTTACTAATTTTGTTTGAAGTATTGTTTTCCTGTTCGGGGGGAAAAATATATAAGGCAAAAGTTGCATGTTGATTCATAGACCTATATTTTAAATGCAAAACTATAAAGCTCCTAAGAGAAAAATCTAGGTCTAGGATTTGGCAATGACTTTTTAAATACAACACTGAAAGTGTAAATGATGAAAGGAAAAATTGATAAGTTGGAATTCATAAAAATTAAAAACTTCTGCTCTGCAAGAGACACTCTTAAAAGGATGGAAGACAAGTCACAGATGGGGGAAAATATTTGCAAAACACATATCTAATAAAGGCCTAGTATCCAAAATTTATAAAGAATTCTTAAAATTCAACAATTAAAAATAACTCAATTAAAATGAGCAAAAGATCTGTGTAAACATCTTAAGGAAGAAGATACACAGATGACAAATAAGCATATGAAATTATACTCCACGTCGCACATCACCAGAAAATTGCAAATTAAAGCTAGTGAGATGCCACAATATACCTGTTAGAATGACCAGTTCCAGAATACTGACAATACTATGTGATGACTGTGGGACAACAGAAATTCTTGTTCATTGCTGGTGGGACTGCACAATGGCATATTAACTTTGGAAGACACTTTGGCAATGTCTTATGAAACTGAACATACTCTTACCTTACTATCCAGCAATCGTGCTCCTTAATATTTACTCAAAGGAGTTAAAACTTACATCCCCACAAAACCTTCACATGTTTCAATTATCATTACCAAAATTTGGAAACAACTGAAATGTCCTTCAATAGATGAATGGAAAAGCAAACTGATACATCCAGATAATGCGATATTATTTAGCAAAAAAATGAAATGAACTATTAAGCTGAAGTAGGGAAGCTGAAAAGACTCCATTTTCCAAAGGTCCTGTCTCTGCTGTTTTTCCACTAAGCACCATTTACTCCTGTTCCATAGTCTGCCTCTGAACATAGCCAAAAAAGCTATGTTCTCACTTCAAGGGGGACGCAAGAAAGTTAATCATTCTGAGTTTTGTCCTAGACCCCAAACACCTGGTAACGTACAAGAAGAGCCAAATCCCAAACATGTTTCAGGACATTAGCTTCAAACAAACCTTAGATGACATTGGCATCAATATCCCTACCTTCGGTGATTTATAGAATAACACCTATTTTTCACCTGACACTTGCCTTTGATTGTACCCTGCCCTGGATTCCTGTAAGAACATGTACCATAGACCCTTTTCTAATATAAGCCCCTAGTCCCAAGCAATGATGAAACTCCTTCTCCTTTCCTTCACAGACACTCTGCTATTCTCTGTCACTTAGGCTATTCAATACATTTTGTTTCCATTTTCTCTGGCTCACATTTGATTTCTATCCTGCATGAAGCCAAGGACCCTCTTGGCTGGTCCTGTGGGACCCTCTCCTGGGTCCTCAGATCTACCTGCCTGGATCAAAGCCACACACACACACACACACAGGAAATTTGAATGCATGTTGCTAATGAAAGAAGCCAATGTGAAAAGGCTACATATTGTATAATTCCAATTATATGACATCCTGGAAAAGGCAAAACTTTGGACACAGTAAAAATAAAAAGATCATGGTTTCCAGAGATTCTGGAATAAGGAGGGAGGGATAGAGGAAGCACGGGAGATATTCAGTGTAATGAAACTATCACTTATGATACTTTCATCGTGCAGAAATATCAATATACATTTGTCAAAACCCATAGAATTTACAACAAATAATGAACCCTAATGTAAACTATAGAATTTAGTTAATAAATCAATATTGGTTCATCAATTGTACCAAGAGAGGAGATTCTTCAAACATCTGGTATTCAGTGTCAATGTCCATTTTAGACCTTTAATAAGCATTGTTTAGCTTCTAAATTGTAAAAGAACTTATAATGTTTAATCCTACATAGTCAATAGCATTTATTATCTACAGAGGTCTACAATTAATGAGGTAGTAACTTTGAACATGCTTCAATTTTTCCCAGAATATAACTAAGAAAAAGTCTGGTTCTTTCCTCAACTCTCCTAGCTTTCATACAGTAATATCTATGTCAATTTGTTTGAGTTTTTAAAATAAATAATTTGGGAATGACTGTTGTTCTCCAAGAATTGTGCTAAACAACATATGTGTATTATTAAATTCTTATAATAATCCTAAAAGATATGTATGTTACATTTCAGCATTAAAGGTAAAGAAATAGAGACTTTGAACAGATAAGTATCTTTCCAAAAGCCATTGTTACCATAACAGAGCCACAACTCAAAATCAAGTTTGTCCCACCTGCTAAGGTCCTATAAATGCTAACATCTCACCCGGCTTTAAGATACAGTGATTCCATAATTATATTATTCAAATATCCCAAATGTATAATGGGAAGGGGAGATTACAAATTTAAAATGTTTTCTAAATTTATAAAAATAAAGCCAAAGATTATTTATAATATTATATAGTTGAATGCATTATATTTTTTCACATTAATTTTAATTGAACATGAGATATTATCTATGTATATTTTAGAAAGATAGCCTTAATTCTGCAAATATCACATGGATAGTGCTCTAGTAATGTTAATATTCTGGCTCTGTATAGAGCCATCACAACTAGAGGGAACCTAAAGTATTCTAGAGACTTTGATTGGACCCTACCCTGACCAGAGAAGATGGCCATAGAAGAAGCAATTAACAAATGAAGTTCAATTCCACAGCTATTTAGCTATTCCGATGTAAGAACAAAATTTAGGTTATTGCATTTTATGCTGCATCTTGACGAAATAAACAGAAAAAACAAACCAAACCTTAGGCATTCTTATTCAACCCATACTTTTCCAGAATGACTCCTCTTAGATGGAGTTTTTTCATGTTAATTGTCCCATTCTTCTTCTCCCATAGACTAAGAACCTATTAACATCTAGTATCAAGGCACTGGGCTTAAAAAAAAAAAAAAGCAAAATAGCTTTGAGGATATTACTAGACTGAACATCAGGATTGTCAGCAAGAACAGACAGTAGTGAGCAATTCTCCCATATTATGTAATAAAACCATTTAATTCTGGCACACTGGATGCCATGCTACTGTAAGATGCCTCTGTTGTTGAATACTCTTGTAAAAATCAGTCAGTATTCATTTGGGTGCTATTCCTTGTTTATAGTTCAAAATACAGAACAACTTGGGTGTCTAATTATTAAATTTGTATTTTGGGGCACAGAGATAAGAAAATCCCGGCTCTATTTTAAATGACTTCCTTGAGTATATCATACATATAGTAGAGCAGAAACTCCAAAAAATAAAGGACACAAAATGACAAATGTAAAGATAAAATTATAAACAAATGAATTGTTTTTAAGTTGGCAAACTTCATTCCTTCCTTCCTTTTCTCTCTCTCTTTCTCCCTTTCTTCCTTCCTTCCTTCCTACCTTCCTTTTTTCCAAACATTAAGTATAAAGTTCAATTGTCTCAATTACTTTCTAAAATACAATATTTCTCCACATTGAAAAGGCTAACAATTAAAAAGGACAAGATTATTATTGTATATATGCATAGGGAAGGTTACTTCCATAGTCAATGGATTTATTTAAACTCAGTCACAGTGTCTTTTTGTTGAAATTTATATTTCTCTTATATGTTGCTCTCAGATGCACAAAAATCTGCATTATATCTCTGTGAGATAAATTCTCTTTCTCAGTCTCATTAGTAATTGTTTTGAAAACCTATTAAAATCTGGAATTTGCCACACATATGACAAAGAAGCCCATGGGTTAGAAGTAAATCCAAGGCGTGGTTTCAAATCCCCAAATCAGTGTCATTTACTAAATAGTCTGAATCATGATTGTTTTTAACAATATGTAAAACCCCATGAAAATACATGTAATTGGACAGCAAATTATAAGAATTAATAAAAGGTGAAGGGTAAAAGACACTGCTTAAAATATATAGGTGCCATCCTTTCAGAAAACTCAGTATATTTCATTTTAGCTTGGATTTCTCAAGTCTGTGCTTATATTATTTATTTACCTTTCCATGGGGTTTCTCCATGAAGTTCCTACAAAGCTCTAGGAGATTCTCAAACAGATCCAACTCATAGCCATCCTATAACCTCTGAACTATCCTGATTTCACCAGCATCAGTCATTTTTTCTCTTTAAGATTTCTCTCTTTCTCAATGTTCTATGTATTTATAGGCTGTTATTTGATTTTCTAATTTAACTCTGAAAACATACACTGGATCCAAAATCTTACTGAATAAACATGGATTTATTCAGATATTAGAAGGATATTAAAAATCTCTTCTGTTATATTTAAACATTTTTTCTTCTAAGTAGGATGAAATTAGGCAGAGATAATTAATGATGCAGTTTATTACACTCTATTTAAATGTATTGAAATTGCTAAGTGAAATTGTTACGAATTAAAATTTCAAGAGAATGATTATAAAGTTTTTCACCTTAGTTATAAGTTGAGTATTCACATGAAAATGAAAGCTCAAGTCGATGACATGTATTAACACCTTGTAAATAAACCCAGCTATGGGAATGCTGTGGTAGAGCTACCTAATTAAAAGGTAAAACAGCCTTCTTTTCTTTTTCTGTGACAGGTATAGAAATGTTTGTGAGCAATTCAGCAATGGCAAGCAACAAATCTCCAAAATAGTTATTAAGTATTTCAGAGAAATAAATTCAGTCTTCAATCTATGCAGTGGATTGGTGAAGTTAGGTCAGGAAACAAGAGTTACAAAATTACGGCTCTCAAATTATTTTTCTGGTAAACAAAGATACCCTCCTACACATATATAGGCTTACAGATTTATGTCATAATTAAATTTAAATGCAGCTACTGATTAAAATAACAACTACAAATGAGTCTATTTTATAATGCAAACTAACCATTGGTAAACATAAATAATAACTTAATTAAGGGCCCCTAGGTGGCTCATTTGTTAAGCACCTGCCTTCGGCTCAGCTCATGATCCCAGAGTCCTGGGATGGAGCCCCGCATTGGGCTCCCTGCTCAGCGGGAGGCCTGCTTCTCCCTCTCCCACTCCCCCTGCTTGTGTTCCCTCTCTCGCTGTGTCTTTCTCTGTCAAATAAATAAATAAAATCTTAAAAAAAATAAAAAAATAATAAGTTTATTTAATGGAATGTCATAAAACAATTTAAAAGCTTATAAAATATTTAAATTGCATAAAAAGATGGTTATGGGAAAATTTTAAGAGAAAACATCAGGATATATATCTATTAAAATAGGATCTTTGTTTAAAATTCATATATTTGTTTACAATATACTATATAATTACATTCCTTTCCAGAAAGTCTGGAAAAAAAGTTTTCAAAAACTCCTATTGTAATTTTAATAGACAGTGGCATTATGGATAAGTTTAATTTTTTTCCCAAAGCATTCAGTTATTTTCCATAAAATAATACTGCATGTAGTAATACATAAGTATTACCATGTTAAAGATTACTATTTCAAATTATAGTCCATTCTTAATTAACAATGCTATTAAAGAATGAACCTTTATTTTCTAATGTAGTAGTATGTCCTCTAAGATGATCTAAACTTATTTTGTAACCATCTCCTCTACCAACTCACCAAGAATTAGTCTAAAGTGTCTTATTAAACCTTCCATTTTCCTGCTCTTCAGTCTCAAGCTACTAAATAAATCTGTATGCATGTTAAAAAAAAAAAAAAGCATGAACCTTAATAGGCCAAACTTGGAAAACTACACACACCTCCATTTGTTAGCAACTATATGTTGCTGAAGTAAATATAAATCTGATACCCTCAGATAAATCTTAACACTCTTAATTATTCCAGGATTATTTTTCCTCTTTATCTTTCTACTTGCAAGCTAGTAGCAATTGTAAGATATTTTTTAAAATTCATTTATTCAATGAGTACTTGTAGAGTTCCTACCACTATTTTGTCAAGGTATAGAAGATGACAAGATAAATAAGTCACCATCTTTCCTTTAAAAGAACTCACAGTCTAATGACAGAAATAAGCAAGTAAATAAACGAGTATAATGAATATATGATGCATGCCACAATGTACATGAGTAAGAGCGGCTAGACTATTTCCTTTTACTATAAGGTACTTCCTCTAGGTTTGCATATTGTTGCATTATATACCATGGATTGCTCCATTGAGATCAGAGTGATCACAGTGAGTATGTCTCAGTCTTTGTGGAAATACTTTTTCAAAGTTCACAGTGTATTTACAAGTTCCTTGATTATTGTGAAATTAGGGGTAGAATAATTTTCCTATCAAAATGCTAAGTGTACCTTCAATAGTCCCTAATGTCTCCAATTATGAGAGTTTGTAGAGAAGTAACTGGCATATTGTGGGAGTTATTGCTAGAGTGATTTCTGTATAAAAAATGAATTTCTCAACATTTCTTCTGTGACAGAATTAATTTAATGTATTATTTTATTAGATGGCTTATTTATTGTTTACATCTTTTGTTTTTCTTTGCACAATTTAACTGTTTTTAATTGCACATTTAATTTAGTTGCTTCTTTCATGACTTGCAAAATACAGTTCATGTCCTTTTTGTATGGATATCTCAGTTCAGCCTAGATTCAATTTAGGAAAAGAGAGGCATGAAAATTTCAAAACTTCCTATTTAAAGATTTTTTTACAAAATTAGTTCTTTTATTTTCCTAATTCTGTTCTCAAGAACAAGTTTTCATTTCATTTAGAAACTTCCAAGGTGAAAATTGGTGCAAATAGCAATCATATGTTCAGCAATTACAATGATTGCATGGGACCAGTGCAATCTATTTACAAGGTATTGTAGTTAAAAGAAATGTTTGCCAAGATTCAAACACGATGAACGACACTAGCATATAGAACAAACATCCATAAAATAAGGAACACAGTAGGTGAAGCTAGTGGATGTACTGTAATGAGGCTAATGATAATAAAATCAAGAAGAAAAGTAACATGACAGCAAAAACTACTGATAGTAATAAGAGGTAAGCTGTTAAAAAGACTGATAACAGTGTGAAACAAAATATGTTGTTTTTTGAGCTAAACCTAAATAAAAAGCAGGGAAATATAATATTTGTTCAAGATCTTAAATAAAGGTGTAAGATATTTTTGTTAAAAAAATGCAAAGAGCCTGGTTGGCCTACACAGCTTATTCTCCTTTTAGTTCTAAACCCCCATTGTCAGACCATCTAATCAAACCATCTTGAACAAATTCAGCGTTATTATCTCAGTAACCTTGCCTGGAAGGCCATTCCTTGCATTTAAGCATCTCTGCATGAAAAACAGATTCACAACATCTGGTCTGATTTTGTTTTCCTTTAATTTTCATTTTGTTGCCTTTTCCATTTTATTTCCTTTTCCAATCACATATGTTGAGCTGCAAATAGTAATTTTCACTCATATTGTGGTCTTTATTTCATTGTCTATTTTTAGGGTTAGTGGTTTACCTTGTTGCTTCCTGTTAGCTGTAAAATAATCATTTGAGGGACTATAATTAACTTTGCTCTTTTCATACAATTTTGGAAAATTGGCATACACTTTATTTTCTCATGGCATTATCCACACCAATAAAACACCTGAGTTAAAATTAGCCGTGAATATTTTCTCTATGCTATGTATCCATGGGTTCTGACTTAGTTTTCTTTCCTGCATCTAGTTGACTTGTATCTTCGGCTTTAGTGAGTTTTCAACATCTTTAAAAAGAAAGTGCTCACTTAGAATGATATTATTTCGATACAAAAAAAAAAACAGAGGAGGTATAAAATATTGTAACTCAAATGATAAACACGAAGTTTGACTTTGACAATAAAGAGCAACTATTTCCAAATATATAGTATCTCACATTCCAATATAATTTTGGCACGTGGTAGGTGTGTGAAAAAGTGAGGTTATCATATAATATCATAAAATAATATCAAAGGACTTAAATAAGAACTGGACTATTTTTCTCATACTTAAGTTTTACATCAAAACTTAGACATAAAATTTTCAAAATGCCATGTTATCAAGGAATATCAAGAGAAATTGCAGAATTTCTTTGCTCATTATCCTGCTATACCACAGATCTATGCCATCATCTGAAGAAAATTGTTGTATGAGCCCTAATATTATCACATTTTCAATGAATAAGGTCATATGTACTGAATTTAATCAGACTTCAGTGATGTGGCTTTATTCATAATTGACTTATATGACTATGTTCTTTTAATCCTTCAAGGGTTAATTTTTATATGCTCTGACTCATAATTTGCTTTCAGGTACCAAGAAAGAACACATTTCCCTTGCTATTAATAATGTCACTTCTTGGGCGCCTGGGTGGCTCAGATGGTTAAGCGTCTGCCTTCGGCTCAGGTCATGATCCCAGAGTCCTGGGATCGAGTCCTGTATCAGGCTCCCTGCCCCTTGGGAGCCTGCTTCTCCTCTGCTTCTCTCTCTCTCTCTCTCTCTCTCTCTCTGTGTCTCTCATGAATAAATAAATAAAATCTTAAAAAAAAAAACAAAAAAAAAAGAATCATTTCTTAAAAAATAAATAAATAAATAAATAATGTCACTTCTTGGCTCCAGCCAATCTAGGTTTATACCATTTGTTTACAAACCGCTTATGTCAAAATTAACTCTTTCCTAAAACAGCAAACTTTGAACATGAATGCCTAAACAACAATTTACAACAGCTCTAAAAATAATTGAGATCCTGAAGACATACAAATATGCACACTCACATAGACATACATATGCACATATATATGTTTTTATAGCTTTATTAGATTTAATACTTATAAGGGAAAACATCTTCATAGGGAAAATGTGAGAAATAGAAAAGGATAATACAAATAAACCAATCATAAGTTTCAAAATAATTATTAATATCCTACAGATTTGTCTGCTGTTTGTTTTCTGGGAACTCAAGGGAAAGAAAAAATAAAATCTGTTAGACCATCAGGTAATTAGTAATTTTTATTATTTCTTCTTCAAATAACTTACATACTCCAACCTCTTAACCTCCATGGATAATCCTGCAGGTTGTGTTCTGTGTGTGTGAGTGTGTGTGTGTGTGTGTGTGTGTGTGTGTGTGTGTGTTGGCAGATCTACTTCCAAATCTCTTCCATTTCAATTCTTGTAACTGCATGCTACTGAGGCAATAGGAATCTGGGCACAGAATCCAAAATCTTTGGAAATTTTATCCCTCTTTTCCCAGGTTTACTAAAGACTATTTTCTTTCTTTTTATTAGACTCCACATGTAAGTATGTAAGTGATACTATGCAGTATTTCTATCTCTTCCTCGCTTATTTCACTCAGCTTTATGTTCTCCACATTCATACATGTTGCCACAAATGGCAGGATTTAGTTGTTTCTCGTGGCTGAATAATAATCATAATCAAAATGATAATATATAGCATATTTTCTTTATCCACTCATCTGTTGACAAGCACTTCTGTTGTTTCCATATCTTGGCTATTGTGAACAATGCTCACTGAACGTGGGAGTATAGCTATCTCTTCAAAATCCTGGGTTCATCTCTTTTGGATGTATACCCAGAAGTGGGATTGCTGGATATAGTTCTTTTCTTTTTTTAAGATTTATTTATTTATTTAACAGAGAGAGAGCACAAGCAGGGGGGGCAGCATGCAGATCCCAAGACCCTGGGATCATGACCTGAGCAGAAGGCAGATGCTTAAATGACTGAGCCACCCAGGCATCCCACTATCTTTAATTTTTTGAGGAATCTCCATAATGTTTTCTACAATGGTTGTGCCGATTTATATTCTGGCCAAGAGTGTGCAAGGATTCCCTTTCCTCCACATCCTTGCCCACACTAGTTATCTTTTGTTATTTTTGAAGATAGTCATTCTAACAGGTGTGAGGTAACATTTCACTGTGCTTTTGATTTCCATTTCCCTAATGATTAGTGATGTTGACAATCTTTTCATACATCTGTTGGCCATTTGTATCTCTTCTTTTGGGAAATGTCTATTCAGGTCTTTTGCCCATTTTTAAATCTGGTTATTGGTTTTCTTGCTAGTGAGTTGTTTATATTCCTTATACATTTTAAATATTAGTCACTTCTTTTATCAAATGTATGGTTTTCCAATATTTTTTACCATTCCATAGTTATCTCTTCATCTTGTTGATTGCTTCCTTTGCTGTGAAGATTTTTATTTTTTTTAAGATTTTATTTATTTATTAGAGAGAGAGAGAGAGCGCATGAGCTGGGGGGAGGAAGAGAGGGAGAGGGAGAAACAGACTCCCCACTGAGCAGGGGCCCTACATAGACTCAATCCCAGAACCCTGGGATCATGACCTGAGCTGAAGGCAGACACATAACCTGCTGAGCCACCCAGGCACCCTTGCTATGAAGAAGATTTTTATTATAATGAAATCCCATGTCTATGTTTGCTTTTATTTTCTATGATTTTGTGGTCATATCCAAAAATTACTGCCCAGATCAATATTAAAAACCTTTCGTTATCTTAATCTACTCATTTATTGATTCAAGTAGTGAGGGTAAAACACTCAAAGGGGAAAATTCTCCATATACATATTATTAGTTTACTCAGTTTGGAAGTACATTTAAAGAAGCAATTAAAAAATAAAACACTTCTAAATAAAAGCATAATTTTCATCTCACGTGAGTGTGAAGTAACTCAGATAAAATTCATGTGATAAACATAATAGCTGTTATCATTTCATACTACATATTTAGTGTTACTGATAATTCAGGAACAAGATAAAGACACCCACTCTTGCCACTTTTATTCAACATACTATTGGGAGTCCTCACTGGAGCAAGTAGGCAAGAAAATGATTGTTGAGAGCTTAAGGAATGTTTTCCAACTATATGCTGAGGCCTGTCTTCCTCTTTGAGGACTGACATTTAAAATAGGCAGAATTCATAATCCTTTGGTGTGATGGAGAGATAATGATTGAGAATCTTTACTTTTTTCATTTTCCACTTTTAGACATTCCAACTAGGTAAGAAAAAGAAATAAAAGACACCTAAATAGGAAGTGAGAAAGTAAAACTGCCACTATTTGTGAACATCATGATTTTATACATAGGAATTCCCTAAAAATTCCACCAAAAAATCTGTTAGAACTAACAAATGAATTCAGTAAAGTTGCAGGATACAAAATCAATATACAAAAATATTTAGCATTTTTATATACTAAAAACAAACTGTCTGAAAGAATTAAGAAAAATCCCATTTATAATTCATTTGCATCAAAAATAATAAAATACCTAGGAATAACTTTAATCAAGGTTGTGAAAGACCTGTACACTGAAAACAATGAGATATGATGAAAGAAACTGAAGATGACAGAAATAAATGAAAAGATATCCTGTGCTCATGGATTGGAAAATTAATATTGTTACGATGTCCATACTACCCAAAGCTATCCACAGATTCAATGCAATCCCTATCAAAATACCAATGATATTTTTCATAGAAGTAGAACAAATAATCCAAATTTATATGAAACCTCAGAAGATCCCAAATAGCCAAAAAATCTTGCAAAAGAACAACAACAACAACAACAAAAACTGGAGGCATCATTTTTCCTGATTTCAAACTATAATTACAAAGCTATAATAATCAAAGCAGTATAGCATTGACCTAAAAACAGATATGCACAGGCAACAGAACAGAACAGAGAGCCCATAAATAAACCCGTTCATATGTGGTCAGTTAATTTATGACAAAGGAGTCAAAAATAAACAATCAAGAATGGACACTCTGTTCAATAAATGGTGGTGAGAAAACTGGACAGCCACATGCAAAAGAATGAAAGAGGACCACTATTTCACCATATAGAAAATTAACTCAAAATGGATTAAAGACTTAAATATAAGACCAGAAATAATTAAAATCTGAGAATAAAACATAGACGGTAAGCTCCTTGACATCACTATTGGCAACATGTTTTTGGATTGGATTCCAAAGATAATGGCAACAAAAGCAGAGATAAACAAATGAGATTATATTAAACTAAAAATCTTCTGCACAGTGAAGAAGGTCATTTGCAAGTAAAAAGACAACACACTGAATGGGATAAGGTATTTGCATATCATATATCCAATAAAGAGTTAATATCCAAAATATGTAAAGAACTCATACAACTCAATAACAAACCAATAATACCATTAAAGAATAGGAAGAGAATCTGAATGGACATTTTTCCAAAGAAAGCATTCAGATGGACAATAGGCATATGAAAAGGTGCTCAACATCCCTAATTATCTGGGAAATGCAAATCAAAATCACAATGAGACAATTAATTCACATCTGTCAGAATGGCTATTATCAAAAAACAAGAAATAACAAGTGTTGGCCAATATGTGATGGAAAGGGAACCCTCATGCATTGTTGGTAGGGATATAAATTGATGCAGGCATTATGGAAAACTGTATGGAAGTTTGCCAAAAAACTACAAATATAACTACAATATGATCCAACAATTCCGCTTATGGGTGTTCTTTCAAAGAAAATGAAAATATTAATTTGAAAATTTTATGCACCCAACCCTGTGTTCATTAAAGCATTATTCATAATAAGCAAGACATGGAAACAACCTAAGTGCCCATCAGCAGATGAATGAATAAAGAAGATGTGAGATATATTTAATACACACAAACTATTTTACTACTCAGCCAGAAAAAAAAAAAAAAAAGAATGACATCTTGCCATTTGCGTCAACATGGATGGACCTTGAGGGTGTTATGCTAAGTGAACTAGTCAGACAGAAAGACAAACAGCATGTGTTTTCTCTTATATAAGTAATCTAAAAAGGAAAACAATGAACAAACAAAACAAAACAGAATGGTGGTTGGCAGAGGGAGGGAGCTTGTGTGGTGGCTGAAACATGTGAAAGGGGTCAAGAGGTGCAAACTTCCAGTTATAAAATAAGTCTTGAGATGTAACATACAGCATGTTGACTTCAGTCAATAATATCATATTACATATTATGTAACTTTATATTGTAATGAGGGAAACTAGATTTATTGTGGTGATTATTTTGCAGTGTATACAAATATCAAATCATTATTTTGTACACATGAAACTGATGTAATATTATATTTCAATTATACCTCAACTTAGAAAAAAGAGCCTTTGGGGCAGAGCAAGATGGCGGAGGAGTAGGAGACCTGGATTTCATGTGGTCTCAGGAATTCAGCTGAATAGGGATCAAACCATTCTGAACACCGAGGAACTCAAGAGGAGATCGAAGAAGAGAGTAGCAACAACTCTCTGAACAGAGAAGCGACTACTTACTGGAAGGTAGGACGTGCAGAGAAGTGAATCTGAGGTGATATTTGGGAGGATAGACGGCAGGGGAGGGGGCCTCCATCAGCTGCCTCTGGCAAGTGATAGAGCCGCGGAGCACAAAATCGGAACTTTTAGAAGGCGGCTCAGCTGAGGGACGTCACTCCAGTGGCTAAGGGGGGGTGGAACCCTCGCGGGACAGTGTGGTCTCAGGACCCTCGGGGTCACAGAAAGACCAGGCGTGCCTGAGTGCAGCAGAGCTCCCAGGTATTGGAGTGGGGAAGCCGGCTGCAGAGACGGAGCCGAGTCGCGGGCTCTCAGCTCAGGGTGGCCATAAACTGTGATCCGCGGCCCAGTCAGGCGACTGTCCTCCAGCAAGGACCCAACAAGCGGCAGAGTCGGGGATACTCCCCTTCCTCCCCTGGGAGGAGCGGCGCGGGAGTGCACCCCAGGGATCTGCTGGGTTTGGAGACTCCACACGGGGTCGGGTGCCAGAGATAGAAACACTCGGTCACAGGCCGGGTGAGCACAGAGTGTGGTTGGAGACCGAGGAGACAGGAGTGACTGACTGCTTTTATCTGGGGGCTCACTGAGGAACAGGGCCCCGAGTTCTCAGCTCCTCCGGGCGGAGAGTGGGAGGCCACCATTTTCACCCTGGTCCTCCAAAGCTGTACCGAGAGCTTGCAGGGAACAAAAGCTCCTGAGAGGAAACCCGAGCAGCTTGCTTAGCCTAGACCGACAAGGGCGGGGCAATTCCGCCTCCGGCAAAGACATTTGGGAACCACGGCAACAGGCCCCTCCCCCAGAAGATCAGCATGAACAGTCAGCTGAGACCAAGTTTACCGATCAAGGAGAACGGGAGAACTCCAGCGTTAGGGGAATACTGCACATAGAATTCCTGGCTTTTTTACCATGATTCATTAGTTTTTCCAAGTTAATTTTTTAACTGTTTTTTTTTGAATTTTTCTTTTTCCCTTTTTCAACCAACATCTTATCAATCCTTTTTTTAAAAAAACATTTTTTATTTTTCATTTTTAGAGTCATATATTTTTAATTATTTTAAAGATTTTATTTATTTATTTGAGAGAGAGAGAATGAGAGATGGAGAGCACGAGGGGGAGGAGGGTCAGAGGGAGAAGCAGACTCCCTGCTGGGCAGGGAACCTGATGTGGGACTTGATCACTGGACTCCAGGATCATGACCTGAGCCGAAGGCAGTTGTTTAACCAACTGAGCCACCCAAGCGCCCTTAGAGTCATATTTTATCACTTCAGAGTAGTTACCCTTATTTTGGCATATATATATAAGTTGTTCTCTCTTTAAAATTTTGAGATACACTTTCTTCTAACAGATCAAAATATACCCTAAATCACTAGGGTATGGCTTTGTTCTAGTTTCCTACCTGATCACATTCTCTCCCCTTTTTTTTTTTAATCTTCTTTCTTTTTTCAAACAACTTACCAATTCCTTTTATAAAATCTTTTATACTTTTCATCTTTACAGTCATCTTCGATCCCTTCATTATATCAACCCTTACTTTGGACATATATAAGTCTTTCTTCCTTTAAAATTTTAGGAGGCACATTCTTCTAACAGACGAAAATACACCCAAAATCTAGTGTGTGGCACTGATCTATGAACTAGCCTGATCATATTTGATCATATTCTGGTTTTTTGTTTTGTTCTGTTTTTCTTTGTTTTTATCTTTTTCTTTTTCTTTTTTATATCTTTCTTTTTCTTTCTTTCCCTTTCTTTTCCCCTGGCTTCAGGTCTTTTCTGATTTGTATGGAGTATATGTGCTGGGGACATTGTTAACCTGTTAGCATTTTGTTCTCTCATTCATCTATTCTCCTCTAGACAAATGGCAAGACAAAAAAAATCACCTCAGCAAAAAGAACAAGAGGTAGTACCGTCTGCCAGGGACCAACTCAAGACGGACATTAGTATGATGTCAGACCTAGAGTTCAGAATCATGACTTCAAAGATAATAGCTGGGCTTGAAAAAAGCGTGGAAGTTATTAGAGACACCCTTCCTGGAGAAATAAAAGAACTAAAATCTAACCAAGTCAAAATCAAAAGAGCTATTAATGAGGTACAATAAAAAATGGGGGCACTAACTGCTAGGATAAATGAGGCAGAAGAGAGAATCAGCGATATAGAAGACCAAATGATGGAAAATAAAGAGGCTGAGAAAAAGAGAGAGAAACAACTATAGGTTCACGAGGGCAGAATTCCAGAGATAAGCGATGTGATAAGATGAAACAACATGGGAATAATTGAGATCCCAGAAGAAGAAGAAAGAGAGAGGGGGGCAGGAGGTATATTGGAGCAAATAATAGCAGAGAACTTCCCTAATGTGAGGAAGGAAACAGGCATCAAAATCCAGGAGGCACAGAGAACCCCTTTCAAAATCAATAAAAATAGGTCAACACCCCGACATCTAATAGTAAAACTTACGAGTCTCAGAGACAATGGGAAAATCCTGAAAGCACCTCGGGAGAAGAGATATGTAACCTACAATGGTAAAAACATTAGATTGGCAAAAGACCTATCCACAGAGACCTGGCAGGCCAGAAAGGACTGGCATGATATCTTCAGAGCAATAAACGACAAAAATATGCAGCCAAGAATACTATATCCAGCTAGGCTGTCATTGAAAATTGAAGGAGAGATAAAAAGCTTCCAGAACAAACAAAAACTAAAGGAATTTTCAAACACGAAACCAGCCCTCCAAGAAATATTGAAAGGGGTCCTCTAAGCAAAGAGAGAGCCTAAAAGCAGCATAAATCAGAAAGGAACACAGACAATATACAGTAACAGTCACCTTATAGGCAATACAATGGCACTAAATTCATACCTTTCAATAGGTATGAATGTAAATGGGCTAAAGGCCCCAATCAAAAGACACAGGCTTTCAGATTGGATTAAAAAACAAGACCCATCCATATGCTGTCTGCAAGAGATTCATTTTAGATCCAAAGACATCCCCAGATTGAAAGTGAGGGGGTGGAAAACGATTTACCATGCTAATGAACACCAAAAGAAAGCTGGGGTGGCAATCTTTATATCAGACAAATTAGATTTTACACCAAAGACTGTAATAAGAGATGAAGAAGGACACTATATTCTACTTAAAGGGTCTATCCAACAGATCTAACAATTGTAAATATCGATGCCCCTAACATGGGAGCAGCCAATTATATAAGGCAATTAATAACCAAAGCAAAGAAACACATTGACAACAATACAATAATAGTGGGGGACTTTAACACCACCCTCACTGAAACGGACAGATCATCTAAGCAAAAGATCAAAAAGGAAATAAAGACTTTAAATGACACACTGGACCAAATGGACTTCACAGACATATTCAGAACATTCCATCCCAAGGCAACGGAATACACATTCTTCGCTAGCGCCCATGGAACATTCTCCAGAATTGATCACATCCTAGGTCAAAAACCAGGTCTCAACTGGAAACAAAAGATTGGGATTATTCCCTGTATATTTTCAGACCACAATGCTTTGAAACTAGAACTCAATCACAAGAAGAAAGTCGGAAAGAACTCAAATACATGAAGGCTAAAGAGCATCCAACTAAAGAAGGAATCGGTCAACCAGGAAATTAACGAAGAATTAAAAAATATCATGGAAATCAATGAAAATGAAAACATAACTGTTCAAAATCTTTGGGATACAGCAAAGGCAGTCCTAAGAGGAAAGTATATTGCAATACAAGCCTTTCTCAAGAAACAAGAAAGATCTCAAATATACAACCTAACCCTACACCTAAGGGAGCTAGAGAAAAACCAGCAAATAAAGCCTAAACCCAGCAGGAGAAGAGAAATAATAATGATCAGAGCAGAAATCAATGAACTAGAAACCAAAAGAACAGTAGAAGAAATCAACGAAACTAGGAGCTGGTTCTTTGAAAGAATTAACAAGATTGATAAACCCCTGGCCAGACTTATCAAAAAGAAAAGAGAAATGACCCAAACCCACAAAATCATGAATGAAAGAGGAGAGATCACAACCAACACCAAAGAAATACAAACAATGATAAGAACATATTATGAGCAACTCTATGCCAGCAAATTAGATAACCTGGAAGAAATGGGTGCATTCCTAGAGATGTATCAACTACCAAAATTGAACCAGGAAGAAATAGAAAACCTGAACAGACCTATAACCACTAAGGAAACTGAAGCAGTCATCAAAAATCTCCCAAGAAACAAAAGCCCAGGGCCAGATGGCTTCCCAGGGGAATTCTACCAGACATTTAAAGAAGAATGAATACCTATTCTCCTGAAACTGTTCCAAAAAATTGAAATGGAAGGAAAACTTCCAAACTCATTTTATGAGGCCACTATTACCTTGATCCCAAAACCAGACAAAGCCCCATCAAAAAGAATTACAGACCAATATCCTTGATGAACATGGATGCAAAAATTCTCACCAAAATACTAGCCAATAGGATCCAACAGTACATTAAAAGGATTATTCACCATGACCAAGTGGGAGTTATCCCTGGGCTGCAAGGTTGGTTCAACATTCACAAATCAATCAACGTGATACAATACATTAACAAAAGAAAGAACAAGAATCCTATGATCCTATCAATAGATGCAGAAAAAGCATTTGACAAAGTACAGCATCCTTTCTTGATCAAAACTCTTCAGAGTATAGGGATAGAGGGTACATACCTCAATATCATAAAAGCCATCTCTGAAAACCCTACAGCAAATATCCTTCTCAATGGGGAAAAGCTGAGAGCTTTTCCCCTAAGGTCAGGAATGCGGGAGGGATGTCCACTCTCACCACTGCTATTCAACATAGTATTAGAAGTCCTAGCCACAGCAATCAGACAACAAAAAGAAATCAAAGGCCTCCAAATCGGCAAAGAGGAAGTCAAACTCTCACTCTTGCAGATGATATGATACTGTATGCAGAAAACCCAAAAGACTCCACCCCAAAACTGCTAGAACTCATACAGGAATTCAGTCAAGTGGCAGGATATAAAATCAATGCACAGAAATCAGTGGCATTCCTATACACCAACAACAAGACAGAAGAGAGACAAATCAAGTAGTAGATCCCATTTACAATTGCACCCAAAACCATAAGATACCTAGGAATAAATTTAACCAAAGAGGCAAAGGATCTGTACTCAGAAAACTATAAAATACTCATGAAAGAAATTGAAGAAGACAAAAAGAAATGGAAAAACGTTCCATGCTCATGGATTGGGAGAACAAACATTGTGAAGATGTCCATGCTACGTAGAGCAATCTACACATTCAATGCAATCCCCATCAAAATACCATCCACTTTTTTCAAAGAAATGGAACAAATAATCCTAAAATTTGTATGGAACCAGAAGAGACCCCAAAGAGCCAGAGGAATACTGAAAAAGAAAAGCAAAGCTGGCGGCATCACAATTCCGGACTTCCAGCTCTATTACAAAGCTGTCATCATCAAGACAGTATGGTACTGGCATAAAAACAGACACATAGATCAATGGAATAGAATCGAGAGCCCAGGAATGGACCCTCAACGCTATGGTCAACTAATCTTTGACAAAGCAGGAAAGAATGTCCAATGGAAAAAAGACAGTCTCTTCAACAAATGGTGTTGGGAAAATTGGACAGCCACATGCAGAAGAATGAAACTGAACCATTTCCTTACACCACACAGAAAAATAAACTCCAAATGGTTGAAAGACCTAAATGTGAGACAGGCGTCCATCAAAATCCTAAAGGAGAACACAGGTAGCAACCTCTTCGACCTCAGCCACAGCAACTTCCTCCTAGACAGTGCCACAGGCAAGGGAACCAAGGGCAAAAAGGAATTTTGGGATTTCATCAAGATAAAAAGCTTTTGCACAGCAAAAGACACAGTCCACAAAACCAAAAGACAACAGACAGAATGGGAGAAAGTATTTTCAAATGACATATCAGATAAAGGGCTAGTATCCAAAATCTATAAAGAACTTATCAAACTCAACACCCAAAGAACAAATAATCCAATCAGGAAATGGGCAGAAGACATGAACAGACATTTTTCCAAAGAAGACATCCAAATGGTCAACAGACACATGAAAAAGTGCTCAACATCCCTTGGCATCAGGGACATCCAAATCAAAACCTCAATGAGATACCACCTCACACCAGTCAGAATGGCTAAAATTAACAAGTCAGGAAACGACAGATGTTGGCGGGGATGAGGAGAAAGGGGAACCCTCCTACACTGTTGGTGGGAATGCAAGCTGGTGCAACCCCTCTGGAAAACAGTATGGAGGTTCCTCAAACAGTTGAAAATAGAGCTACCCTACGATCCAGTAATTGCACTACTGGGTATTTACCCCAAAGATACAAATGTAGGGATCCGAAGGGGTACGTGCACCCCAATGTTTATAGCAGCAATGTCCACAATAGCCAAACTGTGGAAAGAGCCAAGATGTCCATCGACAGATGAATGGATAAAGAAGAAGTGGTATATATACACAATGGAATATTATGCAGCCATCAAAAGGAATGAGATCTTGCCATTTGCAACGACGTGGATGGAACTGGAAGGTGTTATGCTGAGTGAAATAAGTCAATCAGAGAAAGACATGTATCAGATGACCTCACTGATATGAGGAATTCTTAATCTCAGGAAACAAACTGAGGGTTGCTAGAGTGGTGGGAGGTGGGAGGGATGGGGTGGCTGGGTGATAGACATTGGGGAGGGTATGTGCTATGGCGAGCGCTGTGAATTGTGTAAGACTGTGGAATCACAGATCTGTACTTCTGAATCAAATAATGCAATATATGTTAAGAAAAAAAAGAAGAAGATGATAGCAGGAGAGGAAGAATGAAGGGGAGTAAGTCGGAGGGGGAGACAAACAATGAGAGAGGATGGACTCTGAAAAACAAACTGAGGATTCTAGAGGGGAGGGGAGTAGGGGAATGGGTTGGCCTGTTGATGGGTATTAAAGAGGGCACATCCTCCGTGGAGCACTGGGTGTTATGCACAAACTTTGAATCATGGATCACTACATCAAAAACTAATGATGTAATGTATGGTGATTAACATAAAAATAAAAAATTAAAAAGAAAAAATAGAAAAAAAAAGAGCCTTTGCTCTAAACCATTTCATGCCCCTACTCTAGTATAATTATGTCATAATGAATATAATACACATAAGTTTTCTATGATATTCAGTAAAATAATCATACATCTTTCTCACAGCAAAAGTAGATTGTGTTGATACATTTGGTTTTCTTAAGGTTTAAAAGCTTTCTGAACAAAATTTTCTTTCAGAAGATTTTGTTTATTCAGAACTCATTAAATTGCTCTGTTTTCTTAACCAACTATGAATTTACTCTTTGCAGAGCCCCTATGATAGTAATAAATGACTACCATCTGACTTTCCAAGAGTATCAAACACCAGCTACCAGATACGTGATAGTGGAAAATACCCAATTACTTTCTGCAGAATGCTCTCTTAAGAGTGCATTATTCTAATCATATAGGGAATTTAAACAATGGTGCTTAAAAGAAAGAAAACAGGAAAGGAAGGTTTGAGTCATTCATCATTTTTATTACATACTCTCAACTCTATCCAAACCACATCTAAAATACATATTTCAGGGGCATTTACTACTACTTCACCATTCCACTTGTAAAGCAGCCTATGCACATATCGAATGGATGGACCTACTTATGCACAATATCATGTACTATAGACAGAATACTTAGCATTAATAATAATAAGAAGAATTAAAGAAACTCTTTGAATGCTTTTTAGATCACTCCTAATATTTGAATATTCCTTTTCTCTTTTATTTTATTTTTTGATTAGTTGCAGGTTTGATACTAGGCATATATCTATTTGAGGCTAAAAGACCACTCTAACAAGTTGCAAATATTCAAGTATTTTCATTCATTTTTTTTTTTGCAATTCCATTCCAACATTTTCAAATTACTTTTTAAATCTCTATTTTGTACATATTTCTCATTTTATGAATGATGGCCTTCTTTTTCTCCCTCAAATATAAAATTATAGTTCATTCAAACACTTCTTTCTCTTGATAAAGTATATGTGAATTTTCAGTCATAAAATGGAAGCTCCTCCATGCACAGTGGGGAAGGGACCCAGATCATTCTCATTGGCACAAAGGATCAGGGAAAAACTATAAAGGGGACAAAGATTCTTTTCAGGGCCCTTCTTTTTTTTTTTTTTTTTTTTTTAATCTCACTTTCTAACATCTCTTCTTCCAAACTCCAAATTTTAATTGGTCTTAAGCTAGCCAAAGTATACCACCTAGGCCTGCCATAAAGATCTTGATTTATAAGTATTCCTTCCACTCCTCATTTATTCTTTCAATAATGCACTTACTCTTTAGTAAAAATAGCCTTGGCAATCAATGTTTGGATTAAAGAAATTCAAGCTAAAATGTCAATGACTGTAATTCAGTATATAATGAGTACATTAAACATTTTAAAAGAACAGTATAGTAACTCACTGACTGGAATAGGGAGATATTTTTCAATCAGAGAGCTCCCCTTACTACTCCTTATCTATATGAGCAGACCACAAGTTCATGTATCTCATGCTTTTGACATATCAGAGGAATAAACACTGCCAACGGACTCTTGCCCCAAAGAGGATATAGAATATACAAAATAACCTCAAAATGCATTGACATTTCTCTTTTGCAAATGGGCACACTACTCCAAAACAAAATTGGGAAATTTCTGGAGTTATCATGTCAACCTAATTAATGATTGTATCAAATCTATTTCTGTTGACATTTTTCTGGGTATTCTAGGTGTCTTTTATGTACCAAATAGTTGACTTGTATATCTATATATTATCACCATAGTTAATCTTTTATATCTACTCCACCACAAGGGGATTCTACCTCTGATCCTCAGTCTTTGGAGGGAGACCATCCCAAGTATTGAGGGTTTGCCTGTGGCCTCCCTCTACTTCATATATTACCTGCACCTCAGTTCTCTGTCACTAGGTTTCCCCTGCTTTCCAGAATAATCGCTTACAGTCACTGTCAGGACAGTCTTGTCACAGATCATCTGCCCATATTTCCATTTTGTGACTATTTCTCCCATCAGCAGATTCTAGGCTGCTTCTGCCAGAGTGGCACTACTTGTATCTCTTTCCAAGATCCCCTATCATCTTAGTGTTGGCCTTCAAATGCCTGTGTTTCCCAAGGCATACTCCGCCAGTAAGCATGGAAGACCAGTCGGACTCCTAAAGACAATTGAGCTTTCTTATTCTTATTTAAATAAGAGTATAGAGGTCTGACAGGTGAGGTGAATAACTTGAGGTCGCACAACTTGTAACTGGCAGAGCTGAGATTAGAATCCCAGTCTCATGACTCCCAGAATTCGGGCTACTTTCACTCACAATTTTGGCTGATTAAAGACAGCCAGATGCCATGCCATCTTCAACTAAGATCATGCAAGGGGGCAAAAAGAAACAACATGTTGATTTCTCTGACTTTGGAGTGAAAAAAGAGTATTAATTTTGATTTCTTAGCTTATAGGATATGTGACCCTAAGCAAATATTTAGCTTCCCTCAGCTTCTATTTTCCTCCTGTCAATTTGCAAATAATAATGTCATATTTGCAAATAGTGTTTGGAAATCTAAAGAGATGTGCTTATGTGTCTAAAATTTTTTTTCTGGCATGAAGTAGGCCTTTAGTCAATAATAGGTATCCTCTGTCCCTAAAGCCTTCCCCACATCTTGAATAAAATCATTGGTTCTTAAAATATAGACCAAAATATTAGGTGAATTAATATAAAACAAGTTTTCTAAATGTTTATTAGGATAAGGCTATTGAATATAGTTCTCAAACTCATTTTGATTTTTTGTGTTTTTTTAATGTTATGTTTTTCCTTTCGGAATATCAAAACTCTAATATTTACCAGTAAATTAAATTGGTATCATTACTTATCTAAGTATTTTTTAAAACCTATTTCCTATACAGTGATTATGAATTTGATCATTATTCTGCAATGATTTTTACATGAAAACAAAATTCACAACTTAATTTAACAAAAATGTGAATGATTTATTAGTCAAGGATAATTCTGGTATTTGAGACACAGGGCTAAATAGGAAAGGCAAAGTTCCTAACCCAGGAAAGCCAACAACAACAACAAAACCCCAGGAAATGGATAAGTACAACAATTTCAGTTAATGATAAATACTGCAAAGAAAATAAAGGAAGGTAAATAAATAGAGACAGATATGGTAGAGGTGCAAATCTTTACATGAAGAACTACATGAAGATTTGTTGAAGAATTTTCCCAGAAGACATACCTAGAAGGAAATGAGGAAGGCAGCACTCTCCACAAGGAGAAGCTGACTCACTGAGTTCTCAAAAGATACTCTGAGAAGCTCTGGAGCCTATAAGAAGTCTCCCAAATTGAGGCAAAGAGATAGTATCTTCTTTTATCGTCCATGGAACATTATCTGGTAAAACTTGAGAAAAAAAATTCCATTACTAAATAGTTTAAGAAATGCTGAGGTTAAAGAAAATTTAAGTAGGTATAATAACTCTAGGATTTCTTGAAGTGTTGAATATATTAGTTTAAAATATACAAAAGAGAGAAAGTATATACAGTTTCCCAAACTTATATAATTACCTTTTTCAGTCATTATCTCATGGGACTAGCATCACAAGGAACAACCAAATATACCAAAGAAATATTTATTAACATTTCAGAGCAGTAGGTCACACAAGTCTTAAGAATGTGATAAAGTTTAGGGGTTCTCTCTCTCTTGAAAATGAGTGTGCGCACTCAAGCACACACACAATGAATACTTTCATATAGTTACACAAAACTTGAGGCTTCTCCATAGAGCCTAGGTTACAAACCTCTATCCTCCCTTCTTGCTACTGATGTCTGGTCCATTGCCCAGCACCACAAACATCACTTGAGGCCTCATCCCAGGCTTACTGAATCAGAATCTGCATTTTAAAAAGATTCCCCGGTGATATATATCACATTTAAGTTTGAAAAGCCTTGCTCTAGAAGAAGGTCATATAGTTAATTTCAACACTCAGTAAAAAGAAAAACAGTCTTATATTTCTAGATAATTCCAATAATTTCAAACATCCTTCTGAATTTTCCCTAAATTTTTACACTGACTCAAATCAGCTTTAATCATAGCTGGGAATTTGCTCTTTTAAGTTTGTCACTTTTAGAAAACAACATAAAATGGTGTTAACCATTAATTATTTGGCTGGTGCAAGCTATAGAGCTTGAAAAGGCATCTTCTTGTATCTGAATGCCACTAATGAATGATTTACAAAGGCATAGATATGTAATCTCAGGAGTCTTTATATTTCCTTAAAAGAGTAAACAGTCATGTAAATCCATTATGTAGAAGGTTAGACAGAAATGTCAGTGCCTGGGTGTCCCATAATGGAGAGTGCTGACTCATAATAACAGAACACAAGGTCTTTCCTTGAGAGATTTATGTCTGATTGCAATTTTCCATATCCAGATACCCACAATCAGCAATAGGTGCCACTCTATCCGCAGAAGTAGAATTTTAAAATATGAAAGGGAAGATATAAAAAAGAAAGATATAAAAAAGATGTTCCCCATGCATTAAATCTGAACAGCTAAGTCCTACTGTTTGATATAAATCAGTCTAACCCATCTTTCCCTCAAGCTCTACTTTTTAGGAGCAAAACTAGTAATTTTTTTATTTCCCTAAATTTGTTCCACTTGTTATTGTTCATGTGGTGAAATAGGACAATTATTAAAGCATGTAAATACACAAGTACTTTCAAAACAAACTGCTCTGGTCAGGCAATTTAGTTCAAAAATAGATTGTAAAATTCTTAAGAGCTTCATGATAAATATGATGTGGATATGAGACAAAAATGAGTTCAGAAATGCAAAGCTGAAATGAACCCTGCTGATTCCAATTCTTTGTAGAAGTAAGTGGGGCATGGATTGTATTTTTTCAAAATGGAATTTCTAGAGATTGCCATTTCTGGGGCCCTGACTTCTTGCAGTCTATAAATGAACTATTCAGTGTTGATACTTCTCAACTGATCTTTAAAGGTAACCATTACCCAAATACATTATTTTATTTTTTTTAAGATTTTATTTATTTATTTGACAGAGAGAGACACAGCGAGAGAGGGAACACAAGCAGGGGAAGTGGGAGAGGGAGAAGCAGTCTTCCTTCTGAGCAGGGAGCCCAACGCGAGGCTTGATCCCAGGACCCTGGGATCATGACCTAAACCAAAGGCAGATGTTTAACAACTGAGCCACCCAGGAGCCCCTGCATTCTTTATTTTATAGTCACTGCTTTAGTTATAGCCAATGACTTTTTGCAGTTGTTTTTTTTCTTTTTTCTTTTAATGTTGAGTACAAATTGTTCAAAGTCAAACTGATAAGGTTTGAAAATGCTTATTAATATTCCCCTATTAATCCTTGGTGTTTTTAAAAAGGCCTAATTTCTTATAGATAACTCATTGCATTTATTTTCTATCATGTAATATTTTTTTCCCTAATACGAACTTCAGTTTCTCTGTATTTGGGTTTTTATTGATTGATTGATTGATTGATTGATTTAACATATAATGTATTATTTGTTTCAGAGGTACAGGTCTGTGATTCATCAGTCTTACACAGTTCACAGCACTCACCATAGCACATACCCTCCCTAATGTCCATCATCCAGCCACCCCATCCCTCCCACCCCGCTTCACTCCAGCAACCCTCAGTTTGTTTCCTGAGATTAAGAGTCTCTTATGGTTTGTCTCCCTCTCTGGTTTCATCTTGTTTCATTTTCCCCTCCCTTCCCCTATGATCCTCTGTCTTGTTTCTCAAATTCCTCATATCAGTGACATAGTTTCTCTGTATATCTTTTACAATAGAAGAGTGTATATGATTCTCAAATCACAGCCTGATCTGTTCCTAAAGAAGAATATGAATATTCTTTATTTCGTGTAGGTCTGTTTCATATACAATGTTGATACTCATTTTTTTCACATTTTTTTCAAAAAACAGGAAGCTGTTCCTCTGTTATTAAGAGGGCATTTTACAGAGAATTGTGTCTACTACTTTTTTTCTGATATGTATCTGTAGGGTGGATTGGTTCTAGAGAAATACTGTTTATTATCTCACCATTGTACTTATCTCTTTGCTGTTTTTCAAGTCACTTAATCCAGCCACAGAATTGCTGTTGTAGTCTCAGAAAGATGAATACCTTCAAAAAAAGAAAGAAAGAGAGAGAGAGAGAGAGAGAGAGAGAGAGAGATAGAAAGAAAGAAAGAAAGAAAGAAAGAAAGAAAGAAAGAAAGAAAGAAAGAAAGAAAGAAAGAAAGAGAAAGAAAGAAAGAAAGGAATTCCCTACCTCAACAGTAGCTTGGGGGAGTTTTAATCCCTTCAACAGTTATCTACCCCCAGTGGTATTTTTATAACCCTCTGTCCAACCTCTTCTAAATGGAAATTCTAGAGCTACCAGGTTTTTAATGAATATATCCATATTTAAGAATAATAATCTTACTTGATTTTTTAAAAATGTGCTGCCATTTTAGGTTTGCTTTCATTTTTAAGGATTTCATAATGTTGTATATGTTTATATGTGAAATTGGCTTATATTTTTTTCTCTATTCCTGACTTCTATGGATGTTAATATTACACTAATAAATGTAATCATGTGGCTTTACACCTTTATTTGGTCTTGAAACAATTTGTAAAAGATGAGAATACAGTTGACCTTTGAACAATGAGGCGGTTAGGTGTGCTGACCCTCTACGTAGTTGAAAATCCACATATTAACTTTTGACACCCCAAAAACTTAACTACTAATAGCCTACTGTTAACTGGAAGCCTTATCGATAACATAAACAATCAACACATATTTTGTATCTTATATGTATTATATACTGTATTTTTTTGTTTTAAAGATTTTTATTTATTTTTGACAGAGAGAGTGTACAAGCAGGGGAAGCAGCAGGCAGAGGGAGAGGGAAAAGCAGGCTCCCTGCACAGCAGGGAGCCTGATATGGGGCTGAATCCCAGGACCCTGGGATCATGACCCAAGCCAAAGGCAGACTTTTAATGGTCTGAGCCACCCAGGCGCCCCTATATACTGTATTCTTACAGTAAAACAAGCTAGAGAAAAGAAAATGTTTAAAAAATTGTAAGGAAGAGAAAATACATTTATGGTATTGTACTGTGTTTATGGGAAAATAAAATCCGCTTATATGTGGACCCACACATTTCAAACCCATGCTGCTCAAGGGTCAACTGTAATCTCTTCCTCGAATGTTTGGTCGAATTTGCTTGGGAAAAACAAAACAAAACACAGGTATTATCTGTTCTCTTTTACCCAGAGCAAAGGTGGAGGAGTTAATTTATTTGCCACCTTACTCAGGTTTTCTATTTTACTTAGGTCTATCTTAGTAATACAATCACTAAATCTTCTTTCCTGAAAATTGCTCATTTCCTCTAAATTTCCTAATATATTGAAGTCCCATTCCTTAAATGCAAAATTCCTTAACATTTTTCATGTTATTTTAAACTATATTATGCTCTACTCTATAGTTTGATTTCCTTTCAGTTAAATATTGTTTGTGCTCTTTAAAAAAACAAATTCTTACTCTGTTTTGCAAGAGTTCTGTTTCAGTTATTAAACTTTTAAAGAACCAGCTTTAAAATCTCCACATCTTTGTATTCCTATTACTTTATCATCTACTCTATATTTTTTCTTTCTTCTACTTTTTCCAGATTAACTCTGTTGTTCTTTACCTTAGCTTCTAGAGATAGATGTTTACATAACTTTTCCCACATTTAAAAATATTTTAAATGAATAAGCTAAACATGTTAACTTTCATATTTATTACAGATTTAGATACTTTCCATAAATTATGAGATGGATTGTCTTTCAGTTCTATATATTTCTTACTTTCCATTATGAATTCTTCTTTAACCCATTTATTTAGGACTACATTTCTTTATTTGCCAATTTGTTTTTCTGCATTTTTACTGCTATCCAATTTAATCATATTGTGTTGAGATAATATGGTTTCTAGTGGACTGATTTCTTGAAATTAGACTTCTTTCCTTTATTATAAATACATGGTCAATTTTCATAACATTCCATGTGTATTTGAAAAGAAAAGATACTCTGCTTAATACAGAGATATTGATCAAGACTTTGAGATGACTTGTTCAAATGATGTATATCTATTTTTAATTTTTTGTCAGTTTGAGATTTCAATTTCTGATAGCTGTTTATTAAAATATCCCATCATGAGTCTGAACTTGTCTATTTTTCCTTATGATTTGATTTGGTTAATCTATTCTGGAAGTTGTCTACAAATTATTGAGTGTTAATATTTTTCATAGATTGTTCTTTTGTCATAATGTATTGTTCTTTTTAAAAAGTCCCTAATCAAGTTTTTCTCTTAAATTCTTTTGTCTAATATTAATATTTAAGACACACACAAGCCTTTAATATTTCCTTAGCATATATATAGCACCTCTATATTTAATTTTCTATATCCTTTCTATGTCTTTTTAAAGGTATTTTCCTTATAAAGGTATGAGTTTTTAATCAAATATAATAATTTTAGCCTTTTACAAGGAAACTAATCAATTTATTTATTATGGTTTTTGAAAATATTTGGATTGATTTCTACTTCCTTTGCTTTTCTGCTTAGTATGCTTTTTTTAAAGATTTTATTTATTTGAGAGAGAGCAAGAGAGAGAGAGAGAGCACAAGCAGGGGGAGGAGCAGATGGAAAAGTAGACTCCCCACTGAGCAGGGAGCCCAACGCAGGGCTCATTCCCAGGACCCCAGGATCATGACCTGAGCTGAAGGCAGATGCTTAACTGACTGAGCTACCCAACTGCCCCACTTAGTATGCTTTTTATATCTGTTTTTGTTGTTGTTTGCTTTGTGTTTTTTGTCTCACTTTCTGCTTTCTTAAATGATTTCACGTGTTCTTTCCTGATTTTTTTCCTTCTACTAATTGTGTAACTCTCAAATGTATTTCTATTCTTTTAATATTTACCTTTACATTTTTAGCATACAACAAACTATAAAGACACATGCCAACACATACTTGCATAATTTCTGCCAGACATTAGAGTAATTTCCACCTACATACCATATAAGACAAGAATAGTAACTTACTTAAATTATGCATTGAGATTCCTCCTATCTTCTAAGCTCTTTTATCTAAAATTTCAGTTTTACGTGTTATTTTCTCTATAATTTTAAATTTTTATTAAAGTATACAATGTATAAATAAAGTACACACCTCAGGGCTGTATAGCTCTATGGATTTTCACAAACCAAACACATACATGACCAGCACCTAGATTAAGTAACAGAACATTACCAGCTCCCAGAAGACCCTCTTGTGTTCACCTCCAAACTCATTACTACTCTTCCAAAGGTGACCATATCCTGATTTCTAGCAGCATAGACTATTTTTTTTCATTTATTTAAGAACTTTAAGTCAATGAAATCTTCCATTATGCATTTTTTTCACTTAACATTGTGTGTCTGAAAATTATATTGTATAAGTGATGTTTCATTCATCCTCAATGGTTTGTAATATATCCATTGTATAACTATATTACAGTTTATTTTTTTAACTCTACTGTTGATGGATATTTTCTACATAGGACCACTATGATTATTTCCATATTTATTCCATTTCCAACTTTTGGCTGTTACATCTTTTGGTGGATCATATATACACATTTCTGTTGGGTATATAACTAGGAATAGAACTGTTGGGTCACAGGGTACTCATATATTCAGCTATAATTAATACTTCTAAAGGTTTTTTTTTTTCCACTTTAATCTGTTTTTAAAAAATAAATATGTAGGTTTATTTAAAGTTAGTAAATAATTATATTTATAATACATTAAAAATTGTTATTACTATACTTTCTTCTTTTGTTACTGAAGAACATACTTAATAAACATCTATTCATTGTAAATTTTCTCCATGTTTAAATATTTTAATGTGTTTCTATTTGCTTTCACTCTTTTGGGCTAGTTTAGCTACATATAAAATTCTAGGCCAACAGTTAATTTCACATAAAATGTTTAAGCCATTACTCCTTTTAGTCTATTGTCTCCTGTCAATTTTTTTTTCCACATCACTGATCTATTTTTCTTTCCAAGTGGCTTTTAGAATTGTCTCTTATCATTAACTTTTTGGTTTTTCCATGATGTGACCAGCTAAGGAATGTGTTTATTTATCCTGTTTGGCCTTTAGCATGCACTTTAAGAAAAAATAATTTATTTTAGAGAGAGAGAGCACGAGCACACAGCAGGGAGGAGGAGGGGCAATGGGAGAGAGTCTCAAGCAGATTCTCCCCTGAGCGTGGAGCCCAAAAGAGGGCTCAATCCCATGACCCCGAGACCACAACCCAAGCAGAAACCAAGAGTTGAATATTCAATTGACTCAGCCACCCATGTGTCCCTAGCATGCACTTTTAAACTAAAAGATCATTCTACTTTTCAATTCTGCAAAATTCCATCATCATGTCTTGCTTTATACATATGTTTTATTTTTTTAAGATTTTATTTATGTATTTGAGAGAGACAGAGAGAATGAGAGATAGAGAGCACAAGAGGGAAGAGGGTCAGAGGGAGAAGCAGACTCCCTGCTGAGCAGGGAGCCCGATGCAGGACTCAATCCCGGGACTCCAGGATCATGACCTGAGCGGAAGGCAGTCGCTTAACCAACTGAGCCACCCAGGCGCCCCTATACATATGTTTTATTTTGGGGACTCATTTGAGATGTTCTGGAATTTTTCAGTCTCTTCTCTACATATTTTATGTTATCTCTTTATGTTGCATTTCTTTTGTGAATTCTTCAGTTCTATCAAGTCGCAAATACTTTCTATGACAGTGTCTAATTTAAATTCACTTTATATTGATTATTTTCTTTTAACATTTTTAGTTTTATTCTCTCAGAACCCCCTTGTCCATCTAGCTTTTTTTCCTCCCCTTTTTCCTTCAGACCAGTGTAGCTCTGGCCCTTAGATTCATACAGTGTACTTTGCTCCAATTTCCCTCCATAACTGGGAAAACTTTGAATCATGGAAGTGAAAAGAAGTAAATGAAATGAAAAGAAGTAAAAACTACAGTTAAATAAGTACATAAATCCTGGAGTTAATCATGCCCTTATCTTTAGTTCCCTCTCATCAATGTATAAGCGTTTTGTTCTGATGTACAAAGATATTGATATTTATTTTGATTTTATATCCTTGCTATATATCTCTTCCTTTTAATCCTTTATTGTATTTTCAATATGAACTTGCAATGCTCTCTTGGCTCATGTTCCATTCTTTGTATCTGTGTTTTCTACTGGCCTTCCCTTGAGCTCCTTTGGGGCTGATGCTGTATTATTATCTTCATATTGCCAATATCTAAGTAGTGCACACTTATGTAGTAAGCAATCATGTTTTGTTGATTGAATTAATGAATTTTTAGTAATATATACAATCTGTTTGTCTAACCAGAGGAAACATACCTATTTTTTTATTGGTGATATGTAAGTTTGAAGGGAATTGCTCTATTTTTACTACCACAAATAAAGTAACAATAAACTCTTCATCAAATAACTTAATATCTTCATTGTGATATGCAGTGTGTTTTATGATATTCTGATTACTTTGAATTTGTTTTTATTACCTAAGTCTACTTTGACTAATTTTAAGTATGTCTGGCTGCACACATATTTAATGGCAATTTAATGGCAAAAAATGTGTGTTGACAGAAACTTACCCTTAAATAATTCTAATGTATGAGAGCCCCCATGCTGTAAATCTTAACATAAATTAACCTACAGTGATATTGCAAGGTTAAGAAAAGGAAGTCCTAAACTTTCCAAAGGAGTTTCACAAAAGGAAAATCCTCTAAATCCTCTTTGGCTGATTAAATTTCTCTTCTAACATATTCTTAGGTAAATAGTGAATGACGTGAATAATCGTATTTTATTTAAGTGTAAATTATTATTTCAAAAGACTTTTTTTCTCTTAAGATTAAAAATTCATTATACCGGGTGCCTGGGTGGCTCAATCGTTAAGCGTCTGCCTTCAGCTCAGGTCCTGATCCTGGGGTCCTGGGATCAAGCCCCGCATAGTGCTCCCTGCTCCGCGGGAAGCCTACTTCTCCCTCTCCCACTCCCCCTGCTTCTGTTCCCTCTCTTGCTGTGTCTCTCTCTTTCAAATAAATAAATAAAATTTTTTAAAAAAGGAAATAAAAAATAAAAATTCATTATACCTCTAAGATCACATCTCTGGAATTAGGAAATAACATGAGACCAATTTCAGAGATCATATAATCTCATCTATACATTTTATTTTCTAAGTCCTGCCATAAATTCTCAGCCATATGATTTAAGAAAACACAGTAAATATTGGATTCCACAGAATAGTTCCTAATAATTTCATCTAAGACAGAGTATCATGTAAGATAAGCAGTATTTGTGTAAATAATTATTACATGCATTTTTAATGTAAATAGTGTGCCACATTCTAAATTTAGTTTCTTGAAGTATAGACAGATGTTTCCCATGGGTTCTATAAGTTTCTTTCTGTCATCCCTATCATATTTTGCTTGATAACTTCACAGGTTTTTTTTTTTTTTTTTTTTTGAGAGAGAGAGAGAGCGCATGACCAGGGGGTCGGGAGAAGGGGCAAAGAAAGAGGGAGAGAGAGAGAATCTTAAGCAGGTTCCACACCCAGCATGGAGTCCTATGTGGGGCTCCATCTCATGACCCTGAGATCATGACCTGAGCTGAAATTAAGAGTCTGACACTTAACTGACTGAGCCACCCAGGTGCCCTTTCACAGGCATCTTTATAAAGAAACCAAAGCATTGCTTATGTTAATAATATAAATTAATTTAATGACTAGATATCTAATTCAAAGAGAATATAATTAAAATAATAGTAACATTTATACCTTACCATATGCCCAGAAATGTTTTAAGCACTTAGTTAATCCATTTAATCCTACCAAGAGTCCTATGGTATAGACACTATTATTGTTCTCATTTGTAAGTGAGGAAACTGAAACACGGAAATGTTACACAGATAACAAGCAGTAGAACCAGGATTCCAAGACAGGCAGTCTTACACCAGAGACACAGGTGGTCATACCCCAGAACATCTGGACCGCTATTTACCTTTAATGCCTTTGTTCCATGAGGACCAGTTCAAATACAACAACTGGAAAATGACAAGTTATGACACAATATTTCAATTATTTATCAACTCAAAGAGTCACATGAAATATAGAACTTCTCACAGTCTAAATAAAGATTGCATTTGGATAACGAAGTCCCACATAATATAATTAGTGGAAAGCTTACAATCAGTCAAAACTCTGTCAGTTACAACTTGGTAAAATATGATAAATCCCTTCCTCTCTCTGAGTTTGAATTCCCTCATGGAAACATAGGACTAATGCTCCCACTTTAATTTGTTATTTTGAAATTACATGAGATAATATATCAAAAAAGTGTTTTATAAATTAAAAAATTATATGTAACTTGTTAGAAGACAGAAACCTTTCTAAACCCTCAAGCAATATAGGATATTCCTAATTGAATGAACCTGAGACAAATGAACCAAACTGTGTTAAGAGATTTAAGATATAACTTGAATTCATGGGGAAATAGTGTCTAATATATACTATTCCTGTGAACACACTCTATCTTATTGCAATGTCTATTTATTTCTCAGCCTCCCCTCCTACACCATGAGGTCCTGATGATATAAACAGTATTACTAAAGAAGTACAGAGCATTAAAGATGAGTCCTATCCTCAAATCAATAGGCCAACCTCAACACAGTTTGAAGTAGCAGATCTGGATTTAGATCCCTAGTTTTTCTAATTTCCAAACCTATACTCATTTTATCATGTCTCATCTGGAATTTAAAAAAAAAAGGTAAGAGTAGCCAAAGAAGATCTGAAAAAAAAAGAATTTTTAATTATAAAAGAGGTATAGCTAAACCATTTTTTTTTCTAAAAATGGTTTTATAAAAATTGGCAATTAAAAAGAAAAACACTTAGGGGCATCTGGGTGGCTCAGTCAGTTAAGCATCTGCCTCCAGCCCTGGTCATGATGCCAGGGTCCTGGGATTGAGCCCCACATCGGGCTCCCTACTCAGCAGGAAGCCTACTTCTCCCTCTCCCTCTGCCTCTTCCCCATACTTGTGCTCTCTCTCTCAAATAAATAAATAAAAATCTTAAAAAAAAAAAACACTTAGTTTACCTGTGTACTTCATTAGATATGAACACACCACCAGCAAAATTAGTTAAATATTTTTTTAATTAAGGAAAATTAGAAAATATTTCAAATTTCTGAATAGAAGGATTTTCAAAGTTTAAATTTGAAGAGCTCACACATGAAAAACACTCAAAATCCCTACATGTTAAAAGAAGTGAAGTGAAATCAAAAGATAAAGCTGAAAATAGGAAATATTTGTAGTAAATATAAAAGATAAATTAAAAGAAATTATTTTTAAAAGAACTTATAGATAAATAAGCAAATTATAAAAGCAAAAATGTCTCAAAAGAGATAATACAAAATACAAGAAAATATCCATCTCACTAGCCATTAGACTTTTTAAATTCTAATTGAACAATTAAAAATCACATTCCTAATCCATGAAATTTTTTAAAAGAATACTCAAACTGGTAACACCCAGTTAAGGCAAGGATGTGGAATATCAGTACAATCTTAGATTACTGAAACTTTATCAGGGTCAGGAAAAGTTCATACTTTTTGATCTAGTAAATCCATTTCTTCGAACCCATGATACAATTCTAAATATCAAGAAATAGTGAAGCATTATATAGAATAATTGCAAATAACTAAAATTTTGAACAATAGGAAAATGGTAAAAAAAAATTACTTATCTTGTTAATGGTATAGTACAATATCTTTAAAATGCGGTCATAAAACTATACTGCAACAGAAAAAAATGCCCTTAGTATACAAGTGCTATGTCAGTAAAAGAATTGTATGCATTTTTTTAATATAATGGATGTACTCTAAATATGATTTTATGAAATATATTCATAGGAAAAAATCTAATAAGAAATAAAATAGTACTGTTGAAGAACAACAAAAAAGAATGAAAGATTACCATGATAAAAAATAAAGGATTTGAAATTTTAATGACTAATTTTTTGGAGTGTAGCTATTTCCTAAGGAGTGTGATATAGAATAGTTTAAGTATAGTACAGTACAGTATAATATAGTATAGAAGCTAGTGTAAGCATATTTCTATAGATTTTGGTTTTCAGATTCTGTGACTTAGAATCTTAAAGATTCCTTATAATAAAGAAAATAATTAACCAAATTAAAAATGCAGAAAATATAAATAATGTAACTTTTTTGTGCAGCAAATGTGTTGAACATTAGATCTAGCATAATAGGCTATAATAAAAGATTATCTGGTTAATGAACCAAGATACTCAGTGTAGGAATTATCTAAATTACATCATTGGAGGAAAAGATAAAAATCACCAAATGGAAGATGAATTTTCACCTTAACAATAAAAAACTCATCAAGTTATTACGTTGCACTGAGAGGATATTATTAAGAACATATATAAAGCCTGTTTCATAAATTATCTATAAATAATATGAGAATTATATTATCGTAGTTTCATACAAAATAGATACTGGCCAATGCCTTAAAGAATATCCATATTAGAATTGACACAAGAATTAATATTCTTCCCACTAAATCACAGAGCCTCGTTTTATTCCTATAAAATCAAATGAAAGGGGCGCCTGGGTGGCTCAGTTGTTAAGTGTCTGCCTTCGGCTCAGGTCATGATCCCAGGGTCCTGGGATCGAGTCCTGCATCAGGCTCCCTGCTCTGCGGGGAGCCTGCTTCTCCCTCTCCCAGTCCCCCTGCTTGTGTTTCTGCTGTCATTATCTCTCTGTCAAATAAATAAATAAAATCTTTTTAAAAAATCAAATGAAAGTATAATTAAATATTATAATTCATATAAACTCAGGCAAACCTCCATCTCTCAATTATCAATTTCTCATATTGATAGCATTTAGATTATTACAAGTTTGGGTTATCAAGACAACTTAAAATAAACACCATGGCACATATACTTTTTACAATTAGGTCTCTACTATATGTATCTGAAGGTGAAACTGATGTGACAGCAAACTAGGCTCAATGTGACGGTCATGAAAAATGATATTCCTCTGTAATGTAATCTATTTTCCATTATTAGTAAAGTTAAGGATATATATTTTTATTTATATGCATTTGAGTTTTCAAATCTTTTAGTTATCTGCTCATATCTATTTTTCCAGTGAATTTTTTTTTACTGATTTGTAATTAATACTTTATAGAAGAGTCAAGCACTTTAACCACTGTACCCGTTATACACATGGTAAGTATTTTCTCTGAGTATGTTGCTTATCTTTTCATTCCATGTTTATACTATCTCGTTTAAATACTGATAAATAAAATCTGTCAAAATTTCCCTTTAGGTGGTCTTGATAACTATGTGGTACCCATCCCCATGTGAGACCAAAAGGGTATAGTGATTAAGAGCATATAATCTAGAACCAGATCCTCTGGATTTAATTCCTGGGTCACCTTCATCTAACTAGCTCTGTGACATTAAATGACTTACTCAATTTTCTTGCATATAGTTTTCTCATCTACAAATTGAGTAAATATATGTAAATAGAATAGGGCCTGGTACATAATAAGTGCTATATAAATGTTTGCTAATAATTTTTCACTCCAAATACATTTGTTACCCTAGGTTGATGCCTTTGAACAAGCTCTAACAATGCAATTTTTATGTTAAGATTTTATTCAAATTGTTTTCATTTACTTGATAACTATAAGTAAGTGCCTACTATGTACCTTTCTGCCTATTAGTACCAAGCCAGGCAGTAAAAATAATAATAATAATTGGTATAAATCATTCCTTTTTTTTTTCATGAAGTTTACTGTCTCATATGGAAGAGATTAAATTACAACATGACAATTAATAAGAGAGATAAAAATATTATGATGGATTTGACCAATTCAGATTTGGGAAGTTACTTCTCTAAGGAAGTAATGCTTAAATTGAAATCTGAATGATGAGCAGAAATTGTTCTGGGAAAAAAGGAAAGGAAGAGCATTCATACAACTTTAGCTAGGTAAATTAATAAAGTTATATTCTTAATTCATTCTAAATTAGTCTTGCAAATAAGCAGTATTTTATATACAAGAACTGTAAATATTGCTTTGCAATTCAAAGATTAAATAATTAATAATGCTTTCAATTACAGTTATTTTTGTGAATTATACAATGCAAACATTTGTAAAGGATTGATTGCTTTTAGAAATTCTGGTCTTGAACTGAATTTTTCTTAGTCCACTCTCTTGTAGACATATCCACTGTACAATTCTGAAAATTTTTGTTATTTTTCTAAAATATAAAAGCCGTTTGTACAAAGTTTCATTATACATATAGTTGGGATTAAATAACATTCACGTGGATGGCAATCTAATGTATATGAAGGACTTATTTGTGGACTGTGTATTTGCCAAATTATATCAGGCTAGACTTCTGATATCTGGAGATCTTTTGTAAAGGAAAAATATAACATAAAGATCCTACAATTAATAATAAAGCTTCAGTTTTGTTCACTGACATCCAAAACAGAAACACTTGACCGAAAAAATCATAAAATTTACTTAATCCATCTTTTCCATAATTATTTACACTGAAACTATCATAAAACTATATTAGAAGTACAGTGTTTAAAACACTATATTGCCTGGATTAGGTTTCCTTTTTATTTTTCCCTAAATTCTTCTTCTCAAACTTTCTAAATAAAGCTCACATAAAATCTTTCCAATTAAAATAACCATAAAAGTATTTTGTAGCAATTCAAATAGTGATATTTTTTCCTCATAGAACCAAGGGCTGAATTCTATGTAGTAAATTATTACATAAAACAGATTCACTTATATGAAGTAAGCAATTTTTTTTCTCATACTGTTTGCACCAAAAATAAAAAAGTCAAATTGATGAGTAGAAAAAACTAGCCTCATTCCCATGTCCTCAACATGCTATGAATGAGACACAACTAAAATTAAATTTTAACTAATGTTCTTTTGATCTATTGTCATTTAATCTGTTTTTATATTCCTCAGATTTGGCAAAACCCACAATAATCAGACATGCTTGGTTAAGAGAGTAGATCCTCATGTGCTTTTTTCATTTTTATGGAAGATTTACTATTTCATAATTATTATTTTTTTAATTTTAAAATTAGATTTTTATCACTAAGAAAGTAATAGAGGAGGGCGCCTGGGTGGCTCAGTTGGTTAAGCGACTGCCTTCGGCTCAGGTCATGATCCCGGAGTCCTGGGATCGAGTCCCACATTGGGCGCCCGGCTCAGCGGGGAGCCTGCTTCTCCCTCTGACCTTCTCCCCTCTCATGCTGTTTCTCTCTCTCTCAAATAAATAAAATCTTAAAAAAAAAAGAAAGTAATAGAGGACTAACAACACCCATAGGTACAGGAAAAATCTCAGGATCTAAATTAAGTGCCACTAATTGGATTAACTATGTAAAACCAACTTCAAAAATGCTAGAAAATATATCCCTTAAAATGGCTAATAAAATGAAGGACAAAAGAAATAAATTAGAGGAAATCAAATGTGCTGGGGTTGCACGCATCAACATGGGTGCTTGTACCCATAAGCTGTTGGAAAATTCAGTGAAAATCACATTGTGTATTTTGTCTTTCTTCGTACTGAGTAGAAATCTGCAATATATACAAATACCAACCAATCAAGAAACAAGATGGGAGGGGAATGAAGGAACCAACATACTGAAGACCACAGGTACTGTGCTAGGCCTTTATCTGTAGGCACCATAATGTGGTAAAAATTATATGAAGAACATTGACATTTGTTTTTCAATTGCTTGATTTTGACATTTCAACAAATGAGATTAAAATGAATTTTTTATAGTTACAGTTTTCGCTTAACAAATAGTGTTAAGTAAATTATTACAAATGGATGCCTTTGGAAACCTTCAATTCCAGGAAAGGCTGTGCTGTTCAGCCCACATAAATTATAACCTTTAGCAAAAGGCAGTAACTACTGCATTACCAAAGGGCATTCATCCAGCAAATCTCAATTCCAGAGAATACCATTTTAGGAAAACCATTTAATGACTCAGAGTCCGGCAATATATCTTTTAAAATAGTAACGTGTACTAAAGAGCATTAATCCGCTATTTTTGTAACAATGCATGAATTTCTTTTGATCCTCTTCTACATGAAAATGGACATAACTAAGTTGACAAATGATACTAAAACACTAAAAACCCCTAACTTCATAATAGGTTGCATTTGTGAATAGAAGATACTATTGGTTTTGATGATCAGGTTTCCTACTGGAAATCAATTATCTTATTCTCCATTGTAAGTCTTAGTCTAAGTTCAATCATTTTTATTTTTTGAGGCAATTGTCATAGTAAATAATTAAAAAAAAAAAAACAACAGTACCAAACATCAGAAAGTAAAACCTTCTAACACTCTGAGTTACATTTGATAGTTTAGAGAATAAAGAAAGCAGTTAACAGCCCAATTTCCCCCCAAATAATTGTATATACATGTCAGTCAAACATCTTAAAAGGATAAGCTATTTTTAGAACCTCATTCAATTTAAAATTAATTTTCTTATTTTACTATTTTGCATTGATACTTAATGTACATGCTAGAAAGTTTTCTATTTTTTTCCCCAGGGGATAAAACAAAACACCTTGTTTGAAGTGCTAACATAGGTATAGGTTGGATAAACAACACGTAAGTTGAATGTGAATCTAATCTATAAAAAGAGCATTTGTTGTCCATTGTCCCTTTATAACATAGTATGGCATTAGATCCCATTTTATTCTATTAATATTAAAGGGCCACCATACAGCAAAACACTGAGAGTTTCACATTTCAGCTTTTTCAGAAATAAAGTAGTAGATACTCATTTCATTGTGAATGAGTAGAAAGAGATGATATCAGGGAACATCATAGAATACAGCAAGCAATTTCATTTTCAACAGCTAAGAAAACATTCCTTAAAATATTTACACTTAAAAGAGAAAATCTTGTTCTGCTGAGAGCACCTTTAAAGAAGAAATAGCAATAGAAGAAAAATGTACCAAGCTTAAGACTCTGTTACAGTAGAATTTAACATGCTGCCTCATTTTCTCACAAGCTGGAGAAGTTACTTTGCTCAAAATTAATTATTCCCTATTTTTAAGTATGTTTCTGAAATGCATTTTTAAAGATTTCTGGCTAACCCAATCATTCCAACCACAGCTCCCTTTCCAAGTCACAAATCTAGCTTTTTTTGAAGACAAAGTAAAACATGATTATGTATAAATATCACCCAAAAGGCTTTCTGCCCTATATTTTTCAAATACAGAATAGTTATATTTGATGCATCCTGGTCCTAGTTCTATAGAGGCTGGCTATTTAATTTAATAATTTTTATGGAAGAAACTTTCAGTTCTGGAAAAGGTAATTGCTTGTATATATTTTTGCAGCCTAGGGTCTCCACTTCTTCCTCCAATTTAAGTGGCCACATGTATATGTCTTCCCTGCTGTATTAGGAAAATGGGAGCTGGATATCCCAAGAATGAGAGGTTATATAAAAATACTACAAATAGCAGACATAAATATCCACCAAGTGTTATTTTAAAGTTTGATCCCAACTTAATATTTGGAAATAGATTTATTTTTTAAGTGTTTAATTAGAGCAATTTCTTAAATGTGAACTAAATTGCTTTTAGAGTTCTTTTTCCTTGTAAGTATTGTCAATGTTAATAAATCCTGTTAATTTTTTTACTGCTTGTTACGTTGAAATAAAAACAAAGTAAAATGAAACAAAAAAAGGTGACAAAAAACATTTTTTTCCCCTAATTTTAACATTCACCAACATTGTGACTGTGGGCTGATCACATGTTCTATTTCCACCAACATAAATGGAATAATAGTACACAAAAAGCTTTTGAGGGTGCCTGGGTGGCTCAGTTGGTTAAGCGACTGCCTTCGGCTCAGGTCATGATCCTGGAGTCCCGGGATCGAGTCCCGCATCGGGCTCCCTGCTTGGCAGGGAGTCTGCTTCTCCCTCTGACCCTCTTCCCTCTCGTGCTCTCTATCTCTCATTCTCTCTCTCTCAAATAAATAAATAAAATCTTTAAAAAAAAAAAGCTTTTGAGATTAAATAACCACACACACATGCACACATACACAAATACATTTAGTAGATCACCTTGTTTATGATAATCTTTTTTTTTTTAGATTTTATTTATTTATTTGACACAGAGAGAATGAGAGAGAGAGAGCACATGAGAGGGGGGAGGGTCAGAGGGAGAAGCAGACTCCCTGCCGAGCAGGGAGCCAGCCCAATGTGAGACTCGATCCAGGGAGTCCAGGATCATGACCTGAGCCGAAGGCAGTCGCTTAACCAACTGAGCCACCCAGGCGCCCTATGATAATCTTTAAAGGCAAATCTAATCAATAATTGGATGTAGTAGATAATAATAGTAAGTTGCAGTACCATGGACTAAGATGGTATAACTAAGATGAGTAACTATAGATAATATTTAGTGAGCAGTTACTACATGTCAGACATTTATATGTTTGACTTGTATAATTTTATTTAACCATCAAAACATTACAATGAAGTAAACATTATCCTCATTCTGATTTTATGGATGAAGAAAAATGGAGCCTAGAGAACTAGACAGACAAATGAATGCAACACAGGACAGGGCTAAAGGAGATATGTCTTAGAGAGTTAGGAAAACAAAAGGAAAAAAAAAAATCTTCTAAATTCCTATGAGAATGTATAAAAATGGTCTATATTCAGCTGCAATTTGTTAATTAAATGTAAAATATAAGACAATTGATGAAAATAATACAGCTATAAATATTTCTCCAAGACATTAAGAAAAGAGCGATTTCTTGAACTCCTGGATTCATAATTAAATTATAAAAATTTGGCTGGGGCAATATCATCAAAATGGCAACACAGGTGTTTCTGACTCATAAGAACAACTAACATCTATTCAAGAACAAGATGCCATTGAGAGAATCCTAGAACACAGGGGTAAGGCTGAAGTACCTCCCTCTACCACAGAGACCAACGCAAACTGCGTTAGAAGGGTAAGAAAGCGGCTACACAGAACAGTAGAGTACTACATAGAGAGTTCTCCCCTGAGCCTCTGGCTCCTCCAACGGGAAAATGCAATCCAGGGAAAATACAACCAGTCTTCCCCAGCATTGTATCTCACTTAGTGGAGCCCCTACTCTGATCTTGCACCATGGGGACTGCAGGGAAATCTGTAGGGCACAGTCACTGAGATTTTGATTTCAAGGGAGTAGAGGGGTTGGAGCTTGCAACAACCAGCACATGGATCTGGGCAGACTGAATTCATACCTGCAATGCCCAAACTGTAACCCCAATCAGGAGCTCTGCTTATCAGCAGACCCAAGTTGGGGGCACATTCTAACAGGCAACACAGCAGGATGCAGATCTATCTGATTTAGACCCTCAAATGAGGTTTAATTTTTGGCCATCAAGCCCAGTTTGTCCACACCAGGCAATGTGCTGAATAATAGCCCCACCTGCTGTGAAAAGTCCCTCCCACTCCTGTCTGACTAGAAGGGCTGGTGACAACTTCTGGAAGCTGTGTGGCACAGATACATTTGAGCCAAAATGCAGATGGGCAGAGGTGATTACTTCCACAACAAAGCCAGTACTGGACTTGGAAGCTTCTTGTGCTATGATTAATTCATAGACAAGGCTGAGGGTAGCTCCTAGTCCCTCCTAATCAGAGAGTCTTTTTGGGAAACTGAGAGTAGACCGGAGTGTCCTGTTCCCCTCCCACTGAGTCAATAGAGTTGAGACACAGCCCCACCTGCTATGAACAGTGTTTTCTGGCCCCTTTTAACCAGAAGGGCTGGCAAAAGCATCATAAAGCTGTGTAACCCAATGGTGCTTGAGCTGAGAGAAGGGAAGACAGAGCTGATAGTTTGCAGAGCAAAACTAGTGGTCCTGTTTGGCAAGGGAACTGGTGGTGTGAGTCAGCTTGAGTTAAGACAACAAAGAACTTTACTAGTTTTAAAGTTGCTTCTCCCACTGTGCCCAGGAAGGGAATCTAAGTCATAGCTCCACTCATTGCTGAATATAGCCTTCAGCCTGTCCAAGCAGGCAACCTAATCAGAGCTATGAAGCTGCATAGCCAATTCAACTGCCCTACTGTAGATTTTTAAGACCAGCAAAAGAAAAGTTACATACATACAGTGGTACCTGAACAGAGAGCATAGCTCATGGCTTCCCTGATCTAGAGAGCAAAACTGGTGATTTCACCTGACTGGAGAATTCAGTGTACACTCAGGCCTGTTTTGGGCACCCAAACAATGAGCTGTATAGGCCCTGAGTCACCTCCTGTTTCCCTGCCAGGAAAAGGAAGCTAATTCATAACTCCAACTATTACTGTATATAATTCTATCCCACTGATCTAATAAACCTACCAGAGAATGTAGGTAACTACAAAGCTCATTCTACAGCTTCACTTGGGTAGGAAACCAAGCCAGCAGTCTTATCCAACTGTCCTCAGCCACTGCCACACACTCCATCTCCATTTTCTGAGCTTGAACAGTTGTCTCACCCAAAAACAGATCATAGCAGTCTCCACCTGTGCAAAGACATTGCCAGCAAACACATCCAGAAACCCAAACTGGGCTGACTGGTGAAAAACTATTTCAGCCAAAGGAAACCTGTAAAGACTGGAAGAGGAACCCCACTATTCAAACGTGCAGACACAAATGTAAGGAATCAAAGATCACAAAGAATCAGGTAAATATGACAACACCAAAGAAAATTAATAAAACTCCAATAACTGACCCTAAAAGAAATGGAGCTCTATAAACCATCAGACAAAATTCAGAAAAATCTTCTTAAGGATGTTTAATGAATTATAAGAAAACAGAGAGAGACAACAAGACAAAATTAGGAAAAAAAAAAATGCCTGGGTGGAATGACAGGCTTGGCCAGGAAAGAGCAACCACACATACACACACAAAATCCTAGATCTGAAAAATACAATAACTGAACTGAAAAATTCAATAGAGAATTTCAAAAGTAGACTCAACCACACAGGAAAAAGAGTCAGTAACTTGGAGGAAAGGAAGTAGGAGGGGAAGAATGAAGGGGGGGAAATCGGAGGGGGAGACGAACCATGAGAGACTATGGACTCTGAGAAACAAACTGTGGGTTCTAGAGGGGAGGGGGGTGGAGAGATGGATCAGCCTGGTGATGGGTATTAAAGAGGGCACGTTCTGCATGGAGCACTGGGTGTTATGCACAAACAATGAATCATGGAACACTACAACAAAAACTAATGATGTATGGTGATTAACATAATAAAAAAATTTAAAGAAAAAAAAAGAAATTACTCGGAGCAAAAAGAAAAAAAATAAAGGAAAACAGAGAAGAAAACTTAAGGGAATTATGGAACATAATGAAAATAAAACAGTGGCAAAATAGGAATTCCAGAAGGAAAAGAGAAAGAGAAAGTGTCAGAATGTATATTTAAAGCAATAAGGGCTGAAAATTTCCCAAACCTGGGGAGAGAAATGGACATCCAGATCTATGAAGCAGGAGGAATTCAAATAGGTTGAATCCAAATAGGGTTATGCTGAGAAACACTGTAATTAAACTGTTGAAAGTCAAAGACAGAAAAAAAAAAATTAAGACCAGCAAAAGAAAAGTTACATACATATAAAGGAACCCCAGAGAAATATTGGCAGATTTCCCAACAGAAACTTTGCAGACCAGGAGAGAATATAATGACATATTCAAAATATTGAAAGAAAATAACTGTCAGTGAAGAATTCTATACCTAAAGAAGCTGTCCCTCAGGAAAGAAGGAGGGATAAAAATTTTCTCAGATAAATAAAAGGTGAGGGAGTTCATTACTATTGTACGTACCTTAGAAGAAATGCTAAAGGGAGTTCTTTGCATGGAAGTAAAAGAATGCAAATTAACATTATAAAAACACAAAAAGTTAGCACAAATCTCACTGGTAATGGCAAATATATGGTCCTAGTTAGATTCCACAAATTGTTGAATCTAAAATCAAAATAGTGGGGTGTAATTCACAACTATAGTTTAAAAGTTAAAAACAGCAACAATGTAACAAAAATAACCATAACTACAATTATCTGTTCTTACTTTCACACAAACAAGAAGACAAACAAAAACCCACATTAACTGTAACAGCAATAACCTAAAATGTGAGGATGAGAAGAAATAAAAGTATAAAGTATACAAATTCTATTGAAGTTAAGTTGTTGTCAGAGTAAAATAGGGTATTCCAAATTTAAGATACTTTATGTAAGCCTCATGGTAACTATAAGGGAAAATTTTGTCATTATACAAAAGAACACAATGAAGGGAGGTGGAGCAAGATGGCAGAGGAGTAGGAGAGCTGGATTTCATCTGGTCTCAGGAATTCAGCTGAATAGGGATCAAACCATTCTGAACACCTATGAACTCAAAAGGAGATCAAAGAGAGTAGCAACAACTCTCTGAACAGAGAAGCGACCATTTACTGGAGGGTAGGACGTGCAGAGAAGTGAATCCGAGGCGATATTTGGGAGGATAGACGGCGGGGGTGGGGGGCCTCCGTCGGCGGCTTCTGGCAAGTGATAGAGCCATGCACAAAATCGGAACTTTTAGAAGTTGGCTCCGCTGAGGGACATCACTCCAGTGGCTAAGAGGGAGGTGGAAACCTCGCGGGACAGTGTGGTCACAGGAACCTCGGGGTCACAGAAAGACTGGGGGTGCCTGAGTGCGGCAGAGCTCCCAGGTATCGGAGCGGGGAAGCCAGCTGCAGAGACCGAGCCGAGGTGCAGGCTCTCAGCTTGGGGTGGCCATAAACTGTGATGCGCGGCCCAGTCGGGCCACTGCTCCTCCACCAGGGAGCCAAAAAGCAGAAGAGGTGGGGAGATTCCACTTCCTCCCCCAGGAGGAGCAGCACGGGAGCGCACCGCAGGGATCTGCTGGGTTTGGAGACTCCACACGGGGCCGGGTGCCAGAGATAGAAACGCTCAGAGGCCGGGTGAGCACGGAGTGCGGCCGGAGACCAGGGAGAGGGGAGTGATTGACTGCTTTTCTCTGGGGGCGCACTGAGGAGCGGGCCCCAAGTTCTCGGCTTCTCCATGAAGACACTGGGAGGCCACCATTTTCATTATCATCCTCCAAAGCTGTACTGAGAGTTTGCAGGGAACAAAACCTCCCAAGAGCAAACCCAAGCAGATTGCTTAGCCCAGACTCACAAGGGCGGGGCAATTCCGCCTCCGGCAAAGACATTTGAGAACCACGGCAACAGGCCCCTCCCCCAGAAGATCAGCACGAACAGCCAGCCAAGACCAAGTTTACTGATCAAGAAGGGAGAACTCCAGCGCTAGGGGAATACTGCACATAGAATTCATGGCTTTTTTAAAATGATTCATTAGTCTTTCAAAGTTAATCTTTTTTAACTGTTTTTTTTTTTCTTTAATTTTTCTTTGGAAAAAGAACCCAACAACTTATCAATCCCTTTAAAAAAAAACATTTTTATTTTTCATTTTTAGAGTCATATTCTATCCCTTCATAGTAGTTACCCTTATTTTTGGCATATATATGTAAGTTGTTCACTCTTTAAAATTTTGAGATACAGTCTATTCTAACAGATCAAAATATACCCTAAATCTCTACTGTATGGCTTTGTTCTAGTCTCCTGCCTGATCACATTCTCTCCCATTTTTTTATCAATCTTTTTTTCAAACAGCTTATCAATTCCTTTTATAAAATCTTTTATAATTTTCACTTTACAGTCATTTTCCATCCCTTCATTGTATCAACTCTTATTTTGTACATATATAAGTCTTTCTTTCTTTACAATGGTAGGAGGCACTATCTTCAAACAGACCAAAATACACCCAAAATCTAGTGTGTGGCACTGATCTATGCACTAGCCTGAACATATTTGAACATATTCTGTTTTTTTTTGTTGTTGTTTGTTTTGTTCTGTTTTTGTATGTTTTTATCTTTTTCTTTTATTTTTCTCTTTCTTTTTTCTTTCTTTCCCTTTCTTTTCCCTGGTTTCAGGTCTTTTCTGAATTGTTTAGAGTATAATTTCTGGGGACGTTGTTAACCTGTTAGCATTTTGCTCTCTCATTCATCTATTCTCCTCTGGACAAAAAGACAAGATGAAAGAAATCACCTCAGAAAAAGAACAAGAGGTAGTATCGTCTGCCAGGGACATAATCAATATGGACATTAGTATGATATCGGACCTAGAGTTCAGAATCATGAATTCAAAGAAACTAGCTGGGATTGAAAAAAGCATGGAAATTATTAGAGACACCCTTCCTGGAGAAATAAAAGAACTAAAATCTAAACAAATTGAAATCAAAAGGGCTATTAAAGAGGTGCAATCAAAAATGGGGGCAATAACTGCTAGGATAAATGAGGCAGAAGAGAGAATCAGCGATATAGAAGACCAAATGATGGAAAATAAAGAGTCTGAGAAAAAGAGAGATAAACAACGACAGGATCACGAGGACAGAATTCGAGAGATAAGCGATACCATAAGACGAAACAACAGAATAATTGGGATCCCAGAAGAAGAAGAAAGAGAGAGAGGGGCAGAAGGTATATTGGAGCAAATTATAGCAGAGAACTTGCCTAATGTGGGGAAGGAAACAGGCATCAAAATCCAGGAGGCACAGAGAATCCCTCTCAAAATCAATAAAAATAGGTCAACACCCCGACATCTACTAGTAAAACCTACGAGTATCAGAGACAAAGAGAAAATCCTGCAAGCAGCTCAGGAGAAGAGATATGTAACCTATAATGGTAGAAACATTAGATTAGCAACAGATCTATCCACAGAGACCTGACAGGCCAGAAAGGACTGGCATGATATCTTCAGAGCACTATATGAGAAAAATATGCAGCCAAAAATACTATATCCAGCTAGGCTGTCACTGAAAATAGAAGGAGAGAGAAAAGCCTTCCAGGAAAACAAAAACTAAAGGAATTTGCTAACACGAAACCAGCCCTCCAAAAAAATATTGAAAGGTGTCCTCTAAGCAAAGAGAGAGCCTAAAAGCAGCATAGACCAGAAAGGAACACAGACAATATACAGTAACAGTCACCTTACAGGCAATACAATGGCACTAAATTCATATCTTTCAATAGTTACCCTGAATGTAAATGGGCTAAATGCCCCAATCAAAAGACACAGGCTATCAGATTGCATTAAAACACAAGACCCATCCAAATGCTGTCTGCAAGAGATTCATTTTAGACCCAAAGATACCCCCACATTGAAAGTGAGGGGGTGGAAAACCATTTACCATGCTAATGAACACCAAAAGAAAGCTGTGGCAGCAATCCTTATATCAGACAAATTAGATTTTACACCAAAGACTGTAATAAAATATGAAGAAGGACACTATATCGTACTTAAAGAGTCTATCCAACAAAAAGATATAACAATCGTAAATATCTATGCCCTTAACATGAGACCAGCCAATTATAGAAGGCAATTAATAACAAAAGCAAAGAAACACATTGACAACAATACAATAATAGTGGGAGACTTTAATAGGCCCCTGACTGAAATGGACAGATCGTCTAAGCAAAAGATCAACAAGGAAATAAAGACTTTAAATGACACACTGGATCAAATGGACTTCACAGACATATTCAGAACATTCCATCCCAAAGCAACGGAATACACATTCTCCTCTAGAGCCCATGGAATATTCTCCAGAATTGATCACATCCTAGGTCACAAATCAGGTCTCAACTGGTACCAAAAGATTGGGATCATTCCCTGCATATTTTCAGACCACAGTGCTTTGAAACTAGAACTCAATCACAAGAGGAAAATCAGAAAAAACTCAAATACATGAAGGCTAAAGAGCATCCTACTAAAGAATGGATCGGTCAACCAGGAAATTAATGAAGAATTAAAAAAAATTAATGGAAACGAATGAAAATGAAAACACAACTGTTCAAAATCTTTGGGATACAGCAAAGACAGTCCTGAGAGGAAAGAATATAGCAATACAAGCTTTCTCAAGAAACAAGAAAGGTCTCAAATACACAACCTAACCCTACACCTAAAGGAGCTAGAGAAAAACCAGCAAATAAAGCCTAAACCCAGCAGGAGAAAAGAAATAATAACAATCAGAGCAGAAATCAATGAACTAGAAACCAAAAGCACAGTAGAAGAGATCAACGAAACTAGGAGCTGGTTCTTTGAAAGAATTAACAAGATTGATAAACCCTGGCCAGACTGATCAAAAAGAAAAGAGAAATGACCCAAACCCACAAAATCATGAATGAAAGAGGAGAGATCACAACCAACACAAAAGACAAACAATTATAAGAACATATTATTAGCAACTCTATGCCAGCAAATTAGATAACCGGGAAGAAATGGATGCATTCCTAGAGATGTATGAACCACCAAAATTGAACCTGGAAGAAACAGAAAACCTAAACAGAACTATAACCACTAGGGAAATTGAAGCAGTCATCAAAAATCTCCCAAGAAACAAAAGCCCAGGGCAGATGGCTTCCCAGGGGAATTTTACCAAACATTTAAAGAAGAATGAATACCTATTCTCCTGAAACTGTTCCAAAAAATTGAAATGGAAGGAAAACTTCCAAACTCATTTTATGAGGCCAGCATTACCTGATCCCAAAACCAGACAAAGACCCCATCAAAAAGGAAAATTACAGACCAATATCCTTGATGAACATGGATGCAAAAATTCTCACCAAAATACTAGCCAATAGGATCCAACAGTACATTAAAAGGATTATTCACCATGACCAGTGGGATTTATCCCTGGGCTGCAAGGTTGGTTCAACATCCACAAATCAATCAACGTGATACAATACTTTAACAAAAGAAAGAACAGGAATCATATTATCCTCTCAATAGATGCAGAAAAAGCATTTGACAAAGTACAACATCTTTTCTTGATCAAAACTTTTCAGAGTATAGGGATAGAGGGTACATACCTCAATATCATAAAAGCCATCTATGAAAAACCTACAGCGAATATCATTCTCAACGGGGAAAAGAAGAGAGCTTTCCCCCTAAGGTCAGGAACGCGGCAGGGATGTCCACTCTCACCACTGTTAACATAGTATTAGAAGTCCTAGCCACAGCAATCAGACAACAAAAAGAAATCAAAGGCCTCCAAACTGGCAAAGACGAAGTCAAATTCTCACTCTTTGCAGATGATGTGATACTTTATCTGGAAAAGCCAAAAGACTCTAGCCCAAAAGTGCTAGAACTCATACCAGGAATTCAGTAAAGTGGCAGGATATAAAATCAATGCACAGAAATCAGTGGCATTCCTATACAACAACAACAAGAGAGAAGAGAGACAAATCAAGGAGTCGATCCCATTTACAATTGCACCCAAAACCATAAGATACGTAGGAATAAATCTAACCAAAGAGGCAAAGGATCTGTACTCAGAAAACTATAAAATACTCATGAAAGAAATTGAAGAAGACACAAAGAAATGGAAAAACGTTCCATGCTCATGGATTGGAAGAACAAACTTTGTGAAGATGTCCATGCTACGTAGAGCAATCTACACATTCAATGTAATCCCAATCAAAATACCATACACCTTTTTCAAAGAAATGGAACAAATAATCCTAAAATTTGTATGGAACCAGAAGAGATCGCGAATAGCCAGAGCAATGTTGAAAAAGAAAAGCAAAGCTGGCGGCATCACAATTCCGGACTTCCAGCTCTATTACAAAGCTGTCATCATCAAGACAGTATGGTACTGGCACCAAAAAAGACACATCGATCAATGGAACAGAATCAAGAGCCCAGAAATGGACCCTCAACTCTATGGTCAAGTCATCTTCGACAAAGCAGGAAAGAATGTCCAATGGAAAAGGATAGTCTCTTCAACAAATGGTGTTGGGAAAATTGGACAGCCACATGCAGAAGAATGAAACTGGACCATTTCCTTACACCACACACAAAAAAGACTCCAAATGGTTGAAAGACCTAAACGTGAGACAGGAGTCAATCAAAATCCTAAAGGAGAACACAGGCAGCAACCTCTTCAACCTCAGTCGCAGCAACTTCTTCCTAGAAACATTGCCAAAGGCAAGGGAAGCAAGGGCAAAAAGGAATAATTGGGATTTCATCAAGATAAAAAGCTTTTGCAAAGCAAAAGAATCAGTCCACAAAACCAAAAGACAACTGACAGAATGGGAGAAAATATTTGCAAATGACATATCAGATAAAGGGCTAGTATCCAAAATCTATAAACAACTTATCAAACTCAATACCCAAAGAACAAATGATCCAATCAAGAAATGGGCAGTAGACATGAACAGACATTTTTCCAAAGAAGACATCCAAGTGGCCAACAGACACATGAAAAAGTGCTCCACATCGCTCGGCATCAGGGAAATCCAAATCAAAATCTCAATGAGATACCACCTTACACCAGTCAGAATGGCTAAAATTAACAAGTCAGGAAATGACAGATGTTGGCGGGGATGTGGAGAACGGGGAACCCGCCTACACTGTTGGTGGGAATGCAAGCTGGTGCAACCCCTCCGGAAAACAGTATGGAGGTTCCTCAAACAGTTGAAAATAGAGCTACCATATGATCCAGCAATTGCATTACTGGGTATTTACCACAAAGATACAAATGTAGGGATCTGAAGGGGTACGTGTACCCCAATGTTTATAGCAGCAATGTCCACAATAGCCAAACTGGAAAGAGCTAAGATGTCCATCGACAGATGAATGGATAAAGAAGAAGTGGTATATATACACAATGGAATATTATGCAGCCCTCAAAAGGAATGAGATCTTGCCATTTGCAACGACATGGATGGAACTGGAGGGTGTTATGCTGAGTGAAATAAGTCAATCAGAGAAAGACATGTATCATATGACCTCACTGATATGAGGAATTCTTAATCTCAGGAAACAAACAGAGTGTTGCTGGAGTGGTGGGGGGCTGGGAGGGTTGGGGTGGCCGGGTGATAGACACTGGGGAGGGTATGTGCTACGGTGAGCGCTGTGAATTGTGCAAGACTTTTGAATCACAGATCTGTACCTCTGAGACAAATAATGCAATATATGTTAAGAAAAAAAAAAAAAGGAAGAAGAAGATAGCAGGAGGAGAAGAATGAAGGGGAGTAAAATGGAGTGGGCGACGAACCATGATAGACGATGGACTCTGAAAAACAAACTGAGGGTTCTAGAGGGGAGGTGGTTGGGGGGATGGGTTAGCCTGTTGATGGGTATTAAAGAGGGCACGTTCTGCGTGGAGCACTGGGTTTTATGTAGAAACAATGAATCATGGAACAATACATCAAAAACTAATGATGTAATGGTATGGTGATTAACATAGCAATAAAATAATTTAAAAAAAAATTTACACCAATCTTTCTCAAACTCTTCCAAAAAATGAAAGAGGAGGAAACATCTCAAATTCATTTTACAAGGCCAGCATTATTCTGATATCAAAACTAGAAAAGAACACTATAGAAAATAAAACTACGGGCCAATATCACTGATGAATATAGATGACAAAATTCTCAATAAAAACTAACAAACTAAATTCAGCAGCACATTAAAAGAATAATCAACCATGATCAAGTGAGATTTATCTCTGGAGTGCAATGAAAGTTCAACTTATGCAAATCAATCATTCTGTTATGTCACATTAATTGAATGAAAGAAAATAATAATATGATCTTCTCAATAGATGTAGAAAAATCACTCAACAAAATTCAAACTCCATTCATGATAAAAAATCTTAACAAATAAGCCATAAAAAGAACATTTCTAAACATAATAAAGGCCATATATGACAAGCCCACAGCTATCATCTTACTCAGTGAAAGGATGAAAGCTTTTCTTCTAAGATCAGGAACAAGACCAGGGTGCCTACACTCACCACTCCTATCCAGCATAGACCTGGAAGTCCTAACTAGAGCAATCAGGCAAGAAGAATAAATAAAAGGTACTGGAATCAGAAAGGAGAAAGTAAAGTTGCTTCTATTTGCAGGCAAAATTTTTTATATACAGAAAATCCTAAAGACTCAACCTAAAAGCTCTTAGACCTAATCAATGAAATCAGTGCAATTGCAGAATATTTAATTAAAATTCAAAACTCCATAGTGTTTCTACATACACTAATGACAAAATTTCTGAAAAGAAATAAAGAAATTGATCTTCTTTACAATAGCATCAAAAACAATAAAATCATTAGGAATAAATTTAACTAAGAAGGTGAAAGATCTCTATGCTAAAAACTATAAAATAATTGATGAAACAAATTGAAGAGGACATAGATGGAAAATTATCTCATGTTCATGGATTGGAAAAAGTAATATTGTTAAAATATCAATACTACTAAAGTTATCTATAGATTCAATGCAACCCTTTTCAAGATTCCAATGATATTTTTTCACTAAAGTAGAAAAAACACTCCTAAAATTTACATGGAATCACAGAAGACTCCAAGCAGCCAAAGAAATCCTAAGAAAGAAGAACAGAACATGAAGTATTACACTTCCTAATTTTAAGCTACACTATAAAACTATAAAACTATGGTTACCAAAACAGTAAATAGTATCGGCATAAAAACAGACAAACATACAAATGGAATAGAATCAAGGGCTCAGAAAGAAACCCGTGTACTTGCTAATACTTATCATATATAAAACATGAGTATACAACTAATATTTGACAAGGAAAAATGTAGTTTCTTCAATAAATGGTGATGGGATAATTGGATATTCACATGTAAAAGAATGAAACTAGACCCATATCTTACACCACTCATAAAACTAACTAGAAATGGATAAAAGACTTAAATGTAAGACCTGAAACCATAAAACTTGTTGAAGGCAACATAACAACAAAGCTCCTGACATGGGTCCTGGTAATGATATTGTGGATATGACATCTTATGACATAAGAAAAAAAATACAGCAGGAAACGTCAAACTAAAAAGTTCTGTACAGCAAAAGAAACCATTATCAAAGTGAAAAGACAGCAAATGGAATGGGGAAAGTATTTGCAAAGTATATTTCTGGAAGGGGTTAATTATCAGAACATACAAAGAACTCATATAACTCAATAATGAAAATTAAAAAATTAAAAAATGGGCAAAGGATCTGAATAGACATTTCTCCAAAGAAGATATACAAAAGGCCAATATGCTGAAAAGATGCTCAACATTACTAGTCATTAGAGAAATGCAAATTAAAACCAAAATGAGATAGCATTTTATGCATGTCAGAATGACCGTTAGCAAAAAGACAAGATAACAAATACTGGTGTGGATATGGAGAGTAGGGAACCGTTTGCACTGTTGGTGGGATTGTAAATTGGTATAGCCACAGTGGAAAACAGTATGTAGAATCCTCAAAAAACACTGTATGATCCAACAGTTCCACTACTGGCATATAACCAAAGGTAACAAAAACACTGAATTGAGAAGATATCTGCACCCCCCACATTCACAGTAGCATCATTTAGATAGCAAAGACATGGAAACAACCTAAGTGTTCACTGATGGATGAATGGATAAAGAAGTTGTGGTATACATAAATGTATGTGCATACACGCACACACACACACACACACACCCGCATGTGTGTGTGATTGTGCATGCACACACAATAAAATATTATTCACCCACACACAAAAAAAGTAAATCCTACCATTTGCAACAACATGGATGGGGCTTAAGAGGCATTATGCTAAGTGAAATAAGTCAGACAGAGAAAAACAAATACTGTATGGTCTCATACGTAGAATCTGGAGGAAAACAAACAAACAAACAGAAAAAGAGAATATATTTGTGATTAGCAGAGGCAGGGGGCTGGGGAAGGTGGGAATATGAGGAAGGTGATCAAAAGGTAAAAAGTTCCAGTATAAGATAAATAAGTATTAGAGATGTAATGAACAATATGATGAAAATAAATGCTGTATGATATATCGGAAAACTGTTAAGAGAGTGAATCCTAAGAGTTCTCATCACAAGGAGAAAATTGGCTTTCCTTTATTCTTTCCTTCTTTTTTTTTTATTGCATCTGCATGAGAAGATGGATGTTAGCTGAATCTATTTTAGTAATCATTTCCAATATAAGTAAATCAAACCATCATGCTATATGACTTAAACATATACAGTAATGTATGTCAATTATTTCTCAATAAAACTGGAAAAAAATATTGGCTGCTGGCTAATCTAAAACATTTCAACCCTTTTATCACAACATTAATACTAACTCCCCATGTCTCTTAAACATCTTGCCAAACCCAAAACCATCATGCTTTCTAGCATATTACCAGCAAGCCTGTTTTTCAGGGTAGTTCAAAATTTCTCATCCTAATTCCAATTTTATACAGTTCTTGACTTACAAGGTCTAAAAGATTAAAATTATGTAGTCTGTCATTTGTAAAATGTTTCCTCTACTTTTAAAAGTTTAATAACAGAAAAGCCCGATAATACAGATATATAATATAAAATGTCAATTCTCAACTGCTTCCATTGATTATGCTCAAGTTTATCATATATTCTTCCGGGTCCTTCTCATTAGTGTTTTAAAAATAAAGCCAAAAAATTAAATATTATATATTTTATTCTTTAACATTCTTTGTTTTCACTTATCAACTACATATGAGAGATATCAGTACCAGTAAGGTCTACTTTATTCCCTTTTATTGCTATAAACACAAATGCAGCTGAATGATAATTATTTATATTCTTTTGTATAAATATTTCATTTCCACTTTTTTTTGTTATTATATAGAGTATAATTATCTTTGTATAAACACCCTTGTCCATATGTGAAAATATTTTTATAAGATAGATTCTTAAGATAGGAAATAATGGATCAGCACATTTTCAGGGTTTTTTTTTATTTTTTATTGTTATGTTAATCACCATATATTACATCATTAGTTTTTGATGTAGTGTTCCATGAGTCATGGTTTCTACATAAAACCCAGTGCTCCATGCAGAATGTGCCCTCTTTAATACCCATCACCAGGCTAACCCATCCCCCTACCCTCCTCCCCTCTAGAACCCTCAGTTTGTTTTTCAGAGTCCATCGTCTATCATGGTTCGTCTCCCCCTCTGACTTACTCCCCTTCATTCTTCCTCTCCTGCTATCTTCTTCTTTTTCTTTTTTCTTAACATATGTTGCATTATTTGTTTCAGAGATACAGATCTGTGATTCAACAGTCTTGCACAATTCACAGCACTCACCATAGCACATACTTTCCCCAATGTCTATCACCCAGCCACCCCATTCCTCCCACCCCCCACCACTCCAGCAACACTCCATTTGTTTCCTGAGATTAAGAATTCCTCATATCAGTGAGGTCATATGATACATGTCTTTCTCTGATTGACTTATTTCACTCAGCATAACACCCTCCAGTTCCATCCACGTCGCTGCAAATGGCAAGAGCTCATTCCTTTTGATGGCTGCATAATATTCCATTGTGTATATATACCACTTCTTCTTTATCCATTCATCTGTCGATGGACATCTTGGCTCTTTCCACAGTTTGGTTATTGTGGACATTGCTGCTATAAACATTGGGGTGCACGTACCCCTTTGGATCCCTACATTTGTATCTTTGTGGTAAATACCCTGTAGTGCAATGGCTGGATCGTAGTAGCTCTATTTCCAACTGTTTGAGGAACCTCCATACTGTTTTCCGGAGGGGTTGCACCAGCTTGCATTCCCACCAACAGTGTAGGAGGGTTCCCCATTCTCCACATCCCCGCCAATATCTGTCGTTTCCTGACTTGGTTATATTAGCCATTCTGACTGGTGGGAGGTGGTATCTCATTGAGGTTTTGGTTTGGATGTCCTTGATGCCGAGTGATGTTGAGCACTTTTTCATGTGCCTGTTGGCCATTTGGATGTCTTCTTTGGAAAAATGTCTGTTCATGTTTTCTGCCCATTTCTTGATTGGATTATTTGTTCTTTGGGTGTTGAGTTTGATAAGTTGTTTATAGATTTTGGATACTAGCCCTTTATCTGATATGTCATTTGCAAATATTTTCTCCCATTCTGTCAGTTGTCCTTTGGTTTTGTGGACTGTTTCTTTTGCTGTGCAAAAGCTTTTTATCTTGATGAAATCCCAATAGTTCCTTTTTGCCCTTGCTTCCCTTGTCTTTGGTGATGTTTCCAGGAAGAATTTGTTGCGGATGAGGTCGAAGAGGTTGCTACCTGTGTTCTCCTTTAGGATTTTGATGGACGCCTGTCTCACGTTTAGGTCTTTCAAACATTTAGAGTCTATTTTTGTGTGTGGTGTAAGGAAATGGTTCAGTTTCATTCTTCTGCATGTGGCTGTCCAATTTTCCCAACACCATTTGTTGAAGAGACTGTCTTTTTCCATTGGACATTCTTTCCTGCTTTGTCGAAGATGACTTGACCATAGAGTTGAGGGTCCATTTCTGGGCTCTCGATTCTGTTCCATTGATGGATGTGTCTGTTTTTGTGCCAGTACCATACTGTCTTGATGATGACAGCTTTGTAATAGAGCTGGAAGTCCGGAATTGTGATGCCGCCAGCTTTGCTTTTCTTTTTCAACATTGCTCTGGCTATTCAGGGTCTCTTCTGGTTCCATACAAATTTTAGGATTATTTGTTCCATTTATTTGAAAAAAGTGGATGGTATTTTGAGGGGGGTTGCATTGAATGTGTAGATTGCTCTACGTAGCATGGACATCTTCACAATGTTGGTTCTCCCAATCCATGAGCATGGAACGTTTTTCCATTTCTTTGTGTCTTCTTCAATTTCTTTCCTGAGTATTTTATAGTTTTCTGAGTACAGATCCTTTGCCTCTTTGGTTAAATTTATTCCTAGGTATCTTATGGTTTGGGGTGCATTTGTAAATGGGATCAACTCCTTGATTTGTCTCTCTTCTGTCTTGTTGTTGGTGTATAGGAATGCCACTGATTTCTGTGCATTGATTTTATATCCTACTACTTTACTGAATTCCTGTATGAGTTCTAGCAGTTTTGGGGTGGAGTCTTTAGGGTTTTCCACATTCAGTATCATATCATCTGCAAAGAGTGAGAATTTGACTTCCTCTTTGCTGATTTGGAGGCCTTTGATTTCTTTTTGTTGTCTGATTGCTGTGGCTAGGACTTCTAATACTATGTTGAATAGCAGTGGTGAGAGTGGACTTCCCTGCGCGTTCCTGACTTTAGGGGAAAAGCTCTCAGCTTTTCCCCATTGAGAAGGATATTCGCTGTAGGTTTTTCAGAGATGGCTTTTATAATATTGAGGTATGTACCCTCTATCCCTATACTCTGAAGAGTTTTGATCAAGAAAGGATGCTGTACTTTGTCAAATGCTTTTTCTGCATCTTTTGAGAGGATCATATGATTCTTGTTCTTTCTTTTGTTAATGTATTGTATCATCTTGATTGATTTGCGGATGTGGAACCATCCTTGCAGCCCAGGGATAAAACCCACTTGGTCGTGGGGAATAATCCTTTTAATGTACTGTTGGATCCTATTGGCTAGTATTTTGGTGAGAATTTTTGCATCCATGTTCATCAAGGATATTGGTCTGTAATTCTCCTTTTTGATGGGGTCTTTGTCTGGTTTTGGGATCAAGGTAATGCTGGCCTCATAAAATGAGTTTGGACGTTTTCCTTCCATTTCTCTTTTTTGGAACAGTTTCAGGAGAATAGGTATTCATTCTTCTTTAAATGTCTGATAGAATTCCCCTGGGAAGCCATCTGGCCCTGGGCTTTTGTTTCTTGGGAGATTTTTGATGACTGCTTCAATTTCCTTAGTGGTTATAGGTCTGTTCAGGTTTTCTATTTCTTCCTGGTTCAATTTTGGTAGTTGTTACATCTCTAGGAATGCACCCATTTCTTCCAGGTTATCTAATTTGCTGGCGTAGAGTTGCTAATAATATGTTCTTATAATTGTTTGTATTTCTTTGGTGTTGGTTGTGATCTCTCCTCTTTCATTCATGATTTTGTGGATTTGGGTCATTTCTCTTTTCTTTTTGATCAGTCTGGCCAGGGGTTTATCAATCTTGTCAATTCTTTCAAAGATCCAGCTCCTAGTTTCGTTGATCTCTTCTACTGTACTTTTGGTTTCTATTTCATTGATTTCTGCTCTGATCTTTATTATTTCTCTTCTCCTGCTGGGTTTAGGCTTTATTTGCTGTTCTTTCTCCAGCTCCTTTAGGTGTAGTGTTAGGTTGTGTATTTGAGACCTTTCTTGTTTCTTCAGAAAGGCCTGTATTGCTATATGCTTTCCTCTCAGGACTGCCTTTGCTGTATCCCAAAGATTTTGAACAGTTGTGTTTTCATTTTCATTGGTTCCCATGAATTTTTTAAAATTCTTCTTTAATTTCCTGGTTGACCCATTCATTCTTTAGTAGAATGCTGTTTAGCCTCCATGTATTTGAGTTCTTTCCGACTTTCCTCTTGTGATTGAGTTCTAGTTTCAAAGCACTGTGGTCTGAAAATATGCAGGGAATGATCCCAATCTTTTGGTACCGGTTGAGACCTGATTTGTGACCTAGGATGTGATCAATTCTGGAGAATGTTCCCATGGGCACTAGAGAAGAATGTGTTCTCCATTGCTTTGGGATGGAATGTTCTGAATATGTCTGTGAAGCCCATTTGGTCCAGTGTGTCTTAAAGTCTTTATTTCCTTGTTGATCTTTTGCTTAGATGATCTGTCCATTTCAGTGAGGGTGGTGTTAAAATCCCCCACTACTATTGTATTGTTGTCAATGTGTTTCTTTGCCCTTGTTATTAATTGCCTTATATAATTGGCTGCTCCCATGTTAGGGGCATAGATATTTACAATTGTTAGATCTTCTTGTTGATAGACCCTTTAAGTAGGATATAGTGTCCTTCCTCATCTCTTATTGCAGTCTTTGTTTTAAAATCTAATTTGTCTGATATAAGGATTGCCACCCCAGCTTTCTTTTGGTGTCCATTAGCATGGTAAATGGTTTTCCACCCCCTCACTTTCAATCTGGGGGTGTCTTTGGGTCTAAAATGAGTCTCTTGCAGACAGCATTTGGATGGGTCTTGTTTTTTAATCCAATCTGATAGCCTGTGTCTTTTGATTGGGGCATTTAGCCCATTTACATTCAGGGTAACTATTGAAAGGTATGAATTTAGTGCCATTGTATTGCCTGTAAGGTGACTGTTACTGTATATTGTCTGTGTTCCTCTCTGATCTGTGCTGCTTTTAGGCTCTCTCTTTGCTTAGAGAACCCCTTTCAATATTTCTTGTAGGGCTGGTTTCGTGTTTGCAAATTCCTTTAAAATATGTTTGTCCTGGAAGCTTTTTATATCTCCTTCTATTTTCAATGACAGCCTAGCTGGATATAGTATTCTTGGCTGCATATTTTTCTCACTATTGCTCTGAAAATATCTTTCCAGTCCTTTCTGGCCTGCCAGGTCTCTGTGGATAGGTCTGTTGCCAATCTAATATTTCTACCATTGTAGGTTACATATATCTTCTCCCAAACTGCTTTCAGGATTTTCTCTTTGTCTCTGAGACTCGTAAGTTTTACTAGTAGATGTTGGGGTGTTGACCTATTTTTATTGATTTTGAGAAGGGTTCTCTGTGCCTCCTGGATTTTGATGCCTGTTTCCTTCCTCACATTAGGGAAGTTCTCTGCTATAATTTGCTCCAATATACCTTCTGCCCCTCTCTCTCTTTCTTCTTCTTCTGGGATCCCAATTATTCTAATGTTGTTTCATCTTATGGTATCGCTTATCTCTCGAATTCTGCCCTCGTGATCCTGTCATTGTTTATCTCTCTTTTTCTCAGCCACTTTATTTTCCATCATTTGGTCTTCTATATCACTGATTCTCTCCTCTGCCTCATTTATCCTAGCAGTTAGTGCCCCCATTTTTGATTGCACCTCTTTAATAGCCTTTTTTATTTCAACTTGGTTAGATTTTTGTTCTTTTATTTCTCCAGAAAGCGTTTCTCTAATAACTTCCATGCTTTTTTCAAGCCCAGCCAGTATCTTTAAAGTCATGATTCTGAATTCTATGTCCCACATCATACAAATGTCCGTATTGAGTAGGTCCCTGGCTGACGGTACTACCTCTTGTTCTTTTTGCTGAGGTGATTTTTTTCATCTTGTTATTTTGTCCAGAGGAGAATAGATGAATGAGAGAATAAAATGCTAACCAGTTAACAACGTCCCCAGCAAATATACTGTATACAAATCAGAAAAGACCTGAAACCAGGGGAAAAGAAAGAGAAAGAAAGAAAAAAGAGAAAAAAAAGATAAAAAAAAAATAAAAACAAAATCAGAACAATACAAAAAAAGGAGAATATGATCAAATATGATCAGCCTAGTGCATAGATCAGTGCGACACACTAGATTTTGGGTGTATTTTGGTCTGTCAGAAAAAAGTGCTTCCTAAAATTTTAAAGGAAGAAAGCATATATGTACAAAATAAGCGTTGATACAATGAAGGGATGGAAGATGACTGTAAAGATGAAAATTATAAAAGATTTTATAAAAGGAATTGATAAGTTGTTTGAAAAAAGAAAGAAGATTTAAAAAAAAAAAAGGGAGAGAATGTGATCAGGCAGGAGACTAGAACAAAGCCATACAGTACTGATTTAGGGTATATTTTGATCTGTTAGAAGAAACTGTATCTCAAAATTTTAAAGAGAGAACTTATATATATATGCCAAAAATAAGGGTAACTACTATGAAGGGATAAAATATGACTCTAAAAATGAAAAATAAAAAATGTTTTTTTTTTAAAGGGATTGATAAGATGTTGGTTGAAAAGGGAAAAAGAAAAATTAAAAAGAAACAGTTTAAAAATATTAACTTTGATGAACTAATGAATCATGGTAAAAAAAAGCCATGAATTCTATGTGCAGTATTCCCCTAGCGCTGGAGTTCTCCCGTTCTCCTTGATCGGTAAACTTGGTCTTGGCTTGCTGGCTGTTCGTGCTGATCTTCTGGGGGAGGGGCCTGTTGCTGTGGTTTCCAAATGTCTTTGTCGGAGGCGGAATTGCCCCGCCCTTGTCGGTCTAGGCTAAGCAAGCTGCTCGGGTTTGCTCTCAGGAGCTTTTGTTCCCTGCATGCTCTTGGTACAGCTTTGGAGGACCAGGGTGAAAATGGTGGCCTCCCAATCTCCTCCGGGAGGAGCTGAGAACTCGGGGCTCCACTCCTCAGTGCGCCTCCAAAGAAAAGCAGTCACTCCCGTCTCCCTGGTCTCCGGCCGCACTCCGTGCTCACCCGGCCTGTGGCCTGTGACCGAGCGTTTCTATCTCTGGCATCCAACCCCGTGTGGAGTCTCCAAACCCAGCATATCCCTGCGGCGTTCCTGCGCTGCTCCTCCCAGGGGAGGAAGGGGAGTCTCCCCGGTTCTGCCGCTTGTTGGGTCCCTGGTGGAGGAGCAGTGGCCCGACTGTGTCACCGATCACAGTTTATGGCAACCCCGAGCTGAGAACCCACGCCTCAGCTCCGTATCTGCAGCCAGCTTCCCCGCTCCCATACCTGGGAGCTCTGCCGCACTCAGGCACCCCCGGTCTTTCTGTGACCCCAAGGGTCCTGAGACCACACTGTCCCGAGAGGATTCTACCCCCTGCTTAGCCACTGCAGGGATGTCCCTCAGCAGAGCCAGCTTCTAAAAGTTCCGATTTTGTGCTCCATGGCTCTATCACTTGCCAGAAGCGGCCGACGGAGGCCCCCTCCCCCGCCATCTATCCTCCCAAATATCGCCTCGGATTCACTTCTCCGCACGTCCTACCTTCCAGTAAGTGGTTGCTTGCTTCTCTGTTCAGAGAGTTGTTGCTACTCTCCTCTTCAATCTCCTATTGAGTTCGTAGATGTTCAGAATGGTTTGATCCCTATTCAGCTGAATTCCTGAGACCAGACTAAATCTAGGTCTCCTACTCCTCCGCCATCTTGCTCCGCCCCTCCTAGCACATTTTCAGTTTTGAAAGAGTCTGCCAAATTGCCCTCAGAAAGTTTTCACAAATCCACACAACAAGGTAATAATCTTATCAACAGTGAATAAGAATATCTTCTACTCTTTGTTGAAAAATGAGTCTTTATATTTTTTGCCAAACTGATGTGAAAACCAGTATCTCACTGTTTTTGCTTTTATAGGATATTTGTACTTTTCTCTATATGAATTTTCAACTCCAGCAGCATTCAGAACTTTGGTATTTGTATATTTTTAGGCAAGTAATATTTTTCAAATCCTATTCATATTCTTTTGTGTAATTTTCTACTGAACTCTCTATCAGTATAGCCCCAGAATAATTGCTAGATCCGTGACACCAACAGGGAAGGATAAATCCACATTGCTTTTATTTCTTTTTCTCCTCCCACCACTTGGCCTCAGTAGTAGAAGTCCTTAGCCAACCCAGCTTTCTGATTGAGTAACTGACTAGAAAACCCTAAGAACCAGGAAGATGAAAGGGAAGGAAGTGTTGAAGTAAATGACTTAACTAAGTGCAGTGTGAACTCCTGGTCTCAACAGGAAGCCACATTTATTTGGATTTTATCTTAATTAGCATAACTGAAGGAACAAGAGGCCACCTCTCAGATCTGAGACTAACCGCACACAAACGGAGACCTCTAAAGAGCAGAAGAAAGGTTTAAACATTTAACAGACACTGGAACCACAGCCAATAGAAGGTGAGACGAAACTTGTGGTCCAAACCAAACCAGGTCAACTGCCTACTAAAACAAAAATAGAAAAATAGAAACATCCAACATAGGAGTTAAAAAAAAAAAAAAAAAAGGTCTTGGCCGCTGAGTAGCGGCAGAGTGTGAGCCTACTTACGGTCTGGCCTAAGGGCTCAGGTGCGGGGTTTTTGAAGTGTTGGAGGGGGCGGAGAAAGTGTCCAGGATCACTGTCAATGCCCCTCTCTGGATTGTCAGCTGAGGCCTCGGGGCTGGTGGTGGCTGAAGCCCAGTCCCTAGAGGCCCCTAAGCCTTTGGGTCTGGAGCCTGGCTCCGCTCCCTTCAATTCAAGCCACTGACCCCAAATAGCAAGTACACAATGCTGAACGCTGGCGGCTGGCTGCACTACCCCGCACTGCCCACCCTCAAGGATAGGGCACCTTGCTCAAGGCCGTGTTCAGCGGCCGCTCCGAGATGCTCACAGATGCAGGAGGTTGGGTGCTGAATGACCCAACTGGCTGCCACTTTGGTGCAATCCTCAACTGTCGGCATGACAGTCTGTGCCACGGCCTGAGGGTACCAGCTGGAGGAGCTGCTAGGTGAAGCATGATGCTACCTGGTACCAGCCCTGATTGGGCATTGCGGCAATGAAATCCTAGAAGCCGAGCCGCTCCCAATTAAACAGGTTGGGGTTTCCAGAGCCCCAACTACTGGGCTTCTCTTCTGTGCATCTCTTAGGGTTCTGAGGAGAAGAGCTTAGAAAGCACAGCCAGGACCTTTGGGTTAAGTGTCACCTCTACCACAGCTGACTGAGTGACCTTGATTGAGTCAGTTCTTACCTCTGGCTTCTGAAAGCTAGAGATACAAGAAAAATATGTAGAGTGTAGCGAGTTTTACATAAAGCCTTTTATTCTCTTCTACTTTTACGATGCTAAAAATTTCTTTTATGATACAATACTTTTTTAAAAGATTTATTTGAGAGGGTGAGAGGCAGAGGGAGAGAGAGAATCTCAAGCAGACTCCCCACTGAGCATGGAGCCCTACCTGGGGCTGATCTCAGGACTCTAAGCTTATGACCTGAGCTGAAATCAAGAGTCAGATGCTTAACTGACTCAGCCAGCCAGGCACCACTATGGTACAATATTAACAAGAGATTATAAGGGTTTCTTTTTTTGATGCCTTTTATATATTAAAAAGTGGCAACTATGAACAACTTTCTGTTGTCTTGATGAATACTTACTAGTTCTTGAAATCTAAAAGTATAAATTCCTCTGAACAATATCCATGTTTTTCAAACTGCATCCCATAGGAAAAAATGCATTTTATACTTATATATAACTTAAGTAAGAGTTTTATAAAATGCTACTTCTAGTGAAACACAGGCTGATATATTGTTTTCTTTCTTTTTAATGCTCTTTGGGACCCACTAAAATTATTTCATGACCCATTAATGGGTAACCACTTGCAGTTTGGAAAACATTGAACTAGACGATCTTGAAAGTGGGTTCTTACTCTATAGTTTTACATTTGTCCAGTGTTATCTCACATCCTGTGTGTCAGGAGCAGGAGATTCTGCTATCTGCTTGTGTGTACATCTTGTACCCCCGTTTGACATCCAGGAAGGAAGCTGGGGCTGCATCCAAGGTCAAGGAGCCAGCCAGCCACAGAGCTCAGATTCAACCCCAGGTTATCTGAATGCCAGGTGCAGTGCTTTTTCTTCTGTGTTCCAGCTGCCTCCTTTCCAGGTTTCCCTGAGATCATTCTGACCCTCACCCCACTCAGCTCAAGTCTGCTTGTTTGTTTGGAGGTTATTTTTGTTTTTAAGACTGAGGTATAAAGAATTGAGTTCATCATACTTCTCAGTGTGTGGTAGCCATCATTGATCTATACAAATCTTTTCTCTTTTTATTTTTTTCCTTCATTCCCAGTTCCTTGCCCACTTCCATTTTACCCATAGGCATTTCTGCAATTCCAGTGTTTTGATACATATACTTAGATTGTGTTTGTACCCTTGAAAAGCTAAGAGCATTGTTTTGCATATGTACATGTTTTAAATTTCCATAAATGGCATTGAGCTTTAATTTTAAAAAAAATACTCTTAACGTAATATTCAAAATCTGTAGAATACTGTGATAGAAGAATAATGGCCTCCAAAGAGGTCCACTGTAAAGTTACCTTCTGTGACAAAAGGGGCTTTACAGATGTGATTAAGTTACAGATATAGAGATAGATTATCCTGAGTTATCTGAGTGTGTCCATAGTAAATACAGGACTCCTCAAAAGTGGAAAAGGGAGGCAGAAGAGAAGGTCAGAGTGATGAAATAAAAAAACTGAACCCATCATGTTGGCTTTGACAATGGAAGAAGGGGAACAGGAGCAAAGGAATGCAGATGAGCTCCACAAGGCAGAAAGGCAAGTAAATAGATTCTCCTTCAGAGTCTCCAGAGGGAATGCACCTCTACTGATACCTGAATTTTATTTTATTTATTTATTTGAGAGAGAGAATGAGATAGAGAGAGCATGAGAGGGGGGAGGGTCAGAGGGAGAAGCAGACTCCCTGCTCAGCAGGGAGCCCAATGCAGGATTCGATCCTGGGACTCCAGGATCATAACCTGAGCCAAAGGCAGTCGCTTAACCAACTGAGCCACCCAGGCACCCCTGATACCTTAATTTTAGTTCAGTGTTACAAGTGTCAGACATAGACTGAAGAACTGTAAGATAATAAATGTGTATGATTTTAAACCAGTCTGTAATAATTTATTACTATAGCAATAAACCCCAAAGTTTTCTTTAAACAACAATAAAATTGATAAAACTCTAGCAAGACTGTCAAAGAAAAAGAGGTAAACTTAAATTACAATATCCAGAACGAAGTGGGTTCTATCACCACAGAACCACAGGCATTGAATGGATAGGGAGGAAACACTAGAACAACTCTATGGCCATAAATTTTACATCTTAAATGAAAGTGACCAGTTCCTTCAAAGATAAACATTACCAAAACACAAAGAATATTACCTGAATAACTTTATAACAATTAAAAACTTGAATCCATAGTTTAAATTCTTCCAACAACAGCCATTTCTAGGCCTAGATTGTCTCATAGTAATTTCTATCAAACATTTAGATATAATACTAATTATATACAATTTCCTCCAGAAAATGGAGACACAACTTCCTAGTTCATTTTATGAGAACAGCATTACTATGATACCAAATCCAAAAAGAGCACAAAAAAAAAAACAAAAGAAAAAAATTAAGAGAGTAATATCCCTCATGAAGATTGATGCAAAATCCTTAACAAAACATTCAAATACATAGCATATGTTAGTGTGAATTTATGTATAAAATGCACCACAATCAAAAGGGATTTCTTCCAGGAGTGCAAGTTTGGCTCATTATTGAAGTATCAGTGTAATCCACTATTTTAGCAGTCTGAAGAAAAATGAAGTGATCTTTTCCATTGATGCAGCAAAAATGTGGAAAGTACCCATTCACAATAAAAAAAATACATAAAATAGAAACAGTAAGCGACTTTCTCAACCTGATGAAAGGATGTATGAAAAATCCATAAACCTCTTTAGAATAAAACAAAACAAAACAAATATAATTCTTAGTGATGGAAGAATGTATGCTTCTCTCCTAAGATTTGGAACAAAGATTCACTCTAACTTCCCCTATTAAATATGTGCTATAAATTTTAACCATATCCTAAGACTTGAAAAAATAATATAAGGAAAACAATTTGAAATTGAAGAAATACAACTGTCCCTATTCACAAATGATATGATTGTCTACATAGAATACCTCAAGAAATCCACAAGACTCTTAAAACAAATAATTGAATTTAGCAGGGTAATAGGATACAAGCTAACACACAAACACGTACACACAAAATTTTAATTCTGCATGATATTAATGTACAACAGAAAACTAAATTTTAAAAAGCATTGTCATTTATGATCTCTCAAAAATATTTTGGTATAAACCTAGCAAAACATGTACATGATTCGATGCTAAAAACAACAAAATATTGATGAAAGATACCAAAGGAGGCCTAAATAAATTGAGTGATATACCATGTTCATGGATTGAAAGACTCAATATAGTAAAACTGTCCATTGTTCTCTCCAAATCTTTAGATTTATTGCAATTCCAATAAAAATCTCAAAAGGGTTTTGTAGATATAGGAAACATGATTTTTAAATGTATACAGAAATTCAAAAGAACTAGAATACTAAAACAATTTTGAAAAAAAAAATTGGAAGAATCACTCTACCTAAATTTAAGACTTACTGTAAAGCTACAGTAATCAAGATAATGTGATATTGGTGAAGGGATAGATGCATAGACCAATGAAGCAGAATACATGTTTAATTTTTCACAACATGCAAAACAATCCAATGGAGAAAAGATAATCTTTTCAATAAACAAAGTTGAAAAATTGGACATCCTTGACTTAAACTTCATACTTCATCCAAAATTTAACTTGAAATGGATCATGATCCAAATATGAAATATACAAACCCATAAACTTTAGAAAAAACATAAGAGAAAATCTTTATGACCTGGTGTTAGGCAAAGAGTCCTTAGACATGACACCAAAAGCACAATTCATACAAGACAAAAAAAAAAAATGATCAATTAGATTTCATCAAAATTTAAAATGCTTATTGTTCAAAAAACACTGTTAAGAGATTAAAAAGACTAGCTGCAGAATTGGAGAAAACATTTGTAAATCATTTATATGATAATGGACTTGTATCCAGAATATACAAAGAATTCTCAGTACTCAGTAATAAAAAAGCAAACAATTTAAAAATTCCTGACAATACCAAATACTGGTGAGAATGCAAAACAACTAGATTATTGGTGGGAAGTTTCTTATTTATAATCATCATATGCCTCAGCAATACTACCCTTGGGAATTACTTTAGTTAAATGAAAATTTATATTCGCACAAAAATTCACAAGAAATTTCACACAAAAAGCTCTATGCATAATTGCTAAAAAGTAGAAATTATCCAAAGTCCTGGCAGGCAACAAAGGATTGATTTGGCTGTAAAGAAACAATAAGCTCCAGTTAGATACAGAAAACCTATTACTTATATACACAGCAAAAGAAAGATGAGCAGAAGTGTCAGCTCTCTTGTCCCATAGGATGTCAATATGATGTAACATGAGGGGCAGTGTAACCTGTTGCTGAAGAGCCAATTTCATGTTGGTAAGCAGTTTTATAGTCTTAGTCTGTGTTGTACCCTAAGGGCAGCAAGGCAAAAGTCTTATGCCTCATTACATCCAGGAGGTGATAAGAAATTTTCTCTTGACAGTCTCCTGGGAATATAGGGAGGTGGGTGGAAAATGACCCCATAGCTATTCTTCTCAAGATCCCACGCTCTCATAGTCCAGGAAGATCCCAGGGAATTCTACCAAGGTTTAGATGTGACCTTTTAGTCATATCTCATGACCTTTGTGGAAATAAGCCTCAGAAATCCCACTTGTGGGTATTTACCTTAGAAAATAAAGAATTATGTGCACACAAAAATCTGTACATGAATATTTACAGCAGTTCGATTTCATAATCATATACACTGAAAACAATCCAAATGTTCTTCAACAACAGATTAACAAATTGTGATACATGTATTCAATTGCATACTACTCAGCTATAAAAAGGAAATAATTATTGATATACTCAATGACTTAGATAAAAGCACTGTGTTATGGATTCTAGATTTGTGTTTTATCAGGCAGAATTTCTTAAGTTTTGTTAAAAATTTCATCCTTGGGGCACCTGGGTGGCCCAGTTGATTAAGAGTCTGACTCTTGATTTTGGCTCAGGTCATGATGTCAGGGTCATGAGATCAAGCCCCACACCACATCAGGCATGGAGCCTGTTTAGGATTCTCTTTCTCCCTGCCCCCCTGCCCCTCCCCACCAATCTCTCTCTCAAAAAAAAAAAATCCTTATATTTTCATCAAAATAAAATGTTTCTTTATTTCATGTATGTTATGGACTATAATCTGTCTCTACAAAATTCATATGTTGAAGACTTAACCACCTATGCAACTGTATTTGGAGATAGGGCCTTTAAGGAAATAATCAAGGTTAAATGTGGTCATAAGGGTGGAGTCCTAATTCGATAGAACTAGTGTCCTTATAAGATTAAAAACAAAACAAAAACCCAAAAGCTTGTGCGCTCTCTCTCTCTCTCTCTCTCTCTCTCTCCCTCACACACAAAAGAAAGACAAGACTTCTATCCATAAGCCAGGAAAAGAAAGTCTCATCAGAAACCAACCCTGTCAGCATCTTGATCTTGGACTTCTAGGCTCCAGAACTGTGAGCAAATAATTTTTTTTTTATAATTTAAACCACTCAGGCTATGGTATTTTGCCACACTATCTCTAGCAGATGAATACAATATGGAATTTACTTTTTTGTTATGAGGTGAATAATGAACCTAACATTTTTTTCTGCCAAAATAGATAGCCAACTGTTTAAAACAAATTGTATTAAATATTTTCCTAAATGATCCAAAATGCCACTTAAATTAAATCTTATTTCATATGGCTCTGATTATGGTTTCTCTGTTGTTTTCCACAGATCTATTTGTTTATTCTTGGGCCAGTACTATACTAGTTTCATTATAATGGCTTTTAGACTTAGTTTAATATCTGGTATGACAAGCCTTCACTCATGTTCTTTTGTCAAGAAAGAAACTTAATTAAATTATTTTAAAAACTTAAGTAATTTAATGTTGCCCTCAGTTCCATGTGTTTAGACAAATGCTATTCAAAGTTCCAGTCCACAAAAAGATATGAAGCTTGCCACACAATGTAAATTAAGCATAGCACTTGCACGGATCACTTTATCTGACAGTTTTCATAGTAAGGCTTTTCCATAAACAAAACAGTGCATTGATTTATATTCTGACACATTCTAATAATGAATTAGGATTTTTAAAAAAAGTTCATATAAATATCTGATTGGTGGATCACAGTGTAGTGACATTGGTTTAGACTTTCTTGACCACGGATAATCTAAAGCCAGGGAATAATGTTTGATCTAGAAGTTTCCTACCATCTTGCTGTAGGGCACAAGTCCCTGCCGTTCTTGCATTTTCTCTCCAGTGTTTCTGTCGACTTTCCCAGTCTTCTCAGGCTGAGGTCCAGAGAAAGAGAACAGGATCTTCTCAAGGGCTTAAGTAGCATGTAATCCCAGATAAGATTTCTACATATTTTACCTGCCAAATGGTTGAACTGTTAAATTCTTCCTGAGCAGTGGGAAAACCACTCTGACAACAGATTGTATATTCTTCTCTGCTTTATTACGTATTGTATAAACTCTGGCTCTTTGGAACTCATAAATCCTTTTTTTTTTCTTTCAAGAAATCTCACTTCTTATAATAAAGCCTTGGTGTCTAGGCTACTATTTCAGTGTGTTGGCTTAAAACATGTTCCTTTGTGTGTTTCTCAGCCCTTTAGGGGAAAATAATGTTAAATATTAGAGTCTGATGTGAGCTGTACTTTTTCTTGAAGTGATAAAGGGGGAAAAATAATAGTATGGAGAAACAGTTAGAATCTGGTAAAAATTGGGCACCATTGGTTTCAGCTCAGGTCATGATCTCAGGATTCTGGGATAGAGCCCTGAGTCAGGCTCCTCACTCAGCGAGGTGTCTGTCTGTCCCTCTCCCTCTGCTTCTCCCCCTGTTCTCTCTCTCTCTCTCTCATAAATAAATAAAATCTTAAAAGAAAAAAAAAAGAATCTGGCAAAAATTGACCAGAAGAAGAGCTGAAGGTGGGGGTAAAGAGTAAGAAAACACAAGCACAAACAGGACAAGCTGTGGCACATGTGTATTTTCCCAGCAATCTGTGAAACATTTTCAGAGGGTATCATAAAAACCGAACATTATGCACTCAGGGACGATGAGTCATGGGCGGTCAGACCATACTAGATGTGTCTTCAAGAGAAACTAGACCCTCATAGTTAAAGAAGTTACAGATATTCAGATTCCATATGTACTGTGGTGTGGAAACTTATATGTAGTACATATTTTAATACCAGTCTGTTTATTCATGGCTATTATAAATTGCATAATCAAAAGAAATTTTAAAAAGGATACGGGGTATGTTGCTGAGTGAATAGGTCATACATTTGCTAGGAAAACTGATTTTCTATGAAATTGATTTTGCATAAAATTGGTGAATAGAGAACTAAAGTAGTTCAAGGTGTGACCCTGACTCTTGGGCAGTGCTTCATGTATCGAGACTCTAGCAGGACAGGTATTATGTCTCAGTATTACACAGCTACAGCTTCTTTTCTACTTGGATCTTATCTCCTATAATCTTTTGTAATATTGCAGGAGTACTATAAACATTTCCTCATCTCAAAGCATGCCCTTTTATTCCTTCTATTAGTGAGGTAATAATCTTGTATGTCTCCAATAATTACTTCTAGGGAAAAAAATAAGTTTATTGCATTTAAATTCTCTCCACATGGATAACCTTTCTATTCCTCAAAATATGTACATTTAAAAGAGCAGGAGTGGGGTAAACTGGTTTCACATGCCATTTAGTAATAGAAAAGGCCCCAAATAAAGTTGGGGGGTGTCGGATTTAATGCCACTTATAACAATTCTTTATAAGGTTTAATTTGTTTTTGGTTTTGTTTTTGTTTTGACAGCACAGATTAATTTGAAAACTTTTAACTGTACATATGAATCACTATTATTTCTTTTTTAATTCTTGGTATATAAAGTTGCCTGCCATTTCCCTCCCATGTGTAATATCATTGTAATTATAATCTCATTAGAGTTTACCAGCATGCTTCTTCCTATTCTATTTATTACTACCATTCTTTCCTGTTCCTTTCCTATTTTGTCGCAGACACCTAATTCAATATCAGGTTAGCATTTACCTGACAATGATACTAAGAATAATGAAAGCCAACATTTAATGAAGGCTTATAAAACTGCTAGTCCTCATGTTATGCATTTTATAATCTTATATAAATTATTTCATTTTCACAATAATCCTATAATAAAGGTACTAATACCATCTCCATTTATAAGGAAACTGAGGCTAAGTGTTTGAATTGTTTCACCAAGACCCTAAGTAGCTTTAAGTGGAAGAGTCAGGGTATGAACTGAGGTCTGCCTGAGTACAGAGCTAATGTTATTAGAATGAAAATTACCCTTTGTATGTAAAAGCAACATTCATTTCCTATAAAACTTTTTTATTTGGTGATTTTCTAAAATTGAAGTTCAAAATAAAATAACACATTCTTGGAGGATGGATTAACAGAAGGCAGTTCCTTTTATTAAATTATTACTTCTTATTATTAAACTGTTATTTCCTATTGCAATTCTCCTAGCTTCTGTGTTTACATGTCTTCTTTTCTGCATTTCTGTTACTTCTAAGGAATATAGTTGGAATTCTTCTTTCAAATTGAAAAATACTCCAAATAAAGGACTATGGGCTAAGATATGGGTAGAAGAACACGCAGGAAATTTACTTTCATAACCCCAGAAAAAATGACCAGGAAACCATTAGCAATGTGTGAAAGTTTTGAGAATCATATATACTACATAATCTGAGAAGAAATTAAATAATCCTCTATACTAAAAAGAGAGAATTCAGGAAAATGAGCCATTCCCTCCTTTGCTGAAGCCTGGGGAAAAATAGGTCCAATTTAGGTCATGAAAAAGTTTAAACTCAGACCTGGGAATTGTGTTTTGGAGAAGCAAAACAAGCAAACAAACAAAAACTATGTGGTCAGAACAGAGGAGCAGCCACTTCCCAATTTTTCACAAATCAGCATAAGAAGGGAAAAAGTTTCAAAAATAGTAGGTAAAGAGAAGGCATATTTAATAACTGGGGACACAGGATCTCTCAGTTCTATGTGCAATTACATACATAGCATTTGGTAGAAAATTATTTAGTTTTTTTTTATTAAAGAACTTTATTAAAATCTCTAGATAATCTCAAAAGTTATGAGAAAGGGGATGTATATTACAGAGTAAAATTCCATGAAATTAAATCTTTGGAGAATTTTGACTTATGTTTCAGGTTTAAAATGAACAGGTATTATTTTAAAATTGAAAAATAAATCAACACAAAATATTTGCAAGAAGTTCACAATTTAGATCCCTCTTAGCATCTAAACTTCATTTCTTATTCAGCAACTATTCTTCCTCCTACAGGATATAATGCTATTGGATCAATTCATTCCTTTTTTTTTTAAGCTTTTATTTTAGTTCCAGTTAGTTAACACAGTGTTATATTAGTTTCAGGTGTACAATATAATGATTCATCACATCCGTCCACACAATACCTGGTGCTCATCACAACAAGTGTGTTCCTTAATCCCCATCACCTATTTAATCCATCCCCCCACTGTCCTCTCCCCTGGTAACCATCAGATTGTTCTTCTACAGTTCAGAGTCTGTTCCTTTCTCTCTTTCTTATTTTTTTCCCTTTGCTCATTTGTTTTGTTTCTTAAATTCCACAATGTTCTCACTCACACTTTCTTCTCTGTGAGCCGTTATTCCCTTGACGTGGTTTCTATTTCCTCCCCAGGGAGCAAGTATATCACAGGAAGTTAGAAAATCAAAAATTTTCTCTTAAACTTAGAAAACTAAATGTGTTAAATTGGATTTAGCAATAAACAAGGAATGGACAATTTTTCTGAAGGTAGCCAGCCATACTAAAAAAAAAAAAAAAAAAAAAAAAGGTCTCAACTAGAAGTTGCTCTTAAATATAGTCTCCCTACTGACTAAATTTCAAATATGGGCTTGCAATGGAGTAATGCTGATTTTATTCCATGATTCCACATGATAATTGGTATTAAGAATGAATGAAATAGGACACATACAGGACAAACTAGCAGAATTTCAGAAGGGAATTAAGGAAGAACTGACTAATGATTAAAATGGATTTCAGAGCTATAACTATGCTATAAATAAATTGTCTGTCAGGAGTTAACAAAACATCCCAAGAGATACTATACAAATCAGCTATATGCAGAACATACAATATGTGACAATTAATTTTAAGGTTTAGAGCAAGAGTGAATGATCACCAAATCTAATTACTGATATACAATGGAAGCTCCTTCTTGGGGGAACATTGCGTGTCCTTAAGAAGAAGAAAACATTTTCTGAGACTTGAAGTTGGTGGTCAAATTTTTAAACCTCCAAATATACCAGTGGCATAGCTATAATACTGTAATTAAGAGAATATCAATTTTAATTTTTGAATGAAAACCAAGAAATTCTTACTAAGCCTAGCTCTCTGAAAAAGATACATTTCTAGGTATCTTAAATTCTTTCAGCAGTAATATATAATAAGTACAAATGTTGAAATATTCAAGACCTATGGTATCAGAACAGCCCAAAGAAATAGGAATTAATTGGGATGTATTTCAAAGAGTAGGTATACAGAGAGATCATACCAATTGATTGTCCAACTGACTAAATTGGTGCAGGATTCTATGCAGAAAAAATATAAACAAGATGGAATATTTTAAAGAGTAGAATGTTCCCTGAAGTAGATATTAATGCTATGTAGGTAGGTTTTTATTAAAGTTTGTGGTTTCATTCAACTTAAAATTTGAAAGAACAGTTAATGAAAACTTGGACCCAATGCACAAATGCTGTTTGCATCCATTCACTCTCCAACAAATTTTTTATTAAAAACCGAATTTGTGCCAGCTACTGTACTAGACACAGAGGATGCAAATGGTGAACAAAAACATAACAGTCCCTGACCTTATGGAATTCACACATTAGAAGAGAAAAACTAATAATGTAAATAAATGTTAAGTGTGAAGGTAAATTATTGGAAACTATGCAAACATATCAAGGAAGTTTCAATTAGTGTGGAAGGATTTGGGAAATTTGAGATCTAAAAGGTAAGCAGAAATTAATAGGAGGTTGAGAAGGGATATTTGAGACAAAGAGTACAGAAATAACAAAGATCTTAAGGTAGGAGAATTCATAATGTTTTGAGGAAGTAAATGACTTTTTAGTTGGAACTCAGAGAACAAAGGTGAAGGTGGCATAAGAAAAATATGGAAATTAAATAGGATCTCAGATCATGAAATTCCTTGTAAATTATGTTAAATATGTTTTCTTCACCCCAGAACAATAGTAAGATATTAAATGATATTAAGCAGTAGATGCAGAGGGTACAGAAGAAGAGTAGGACTGAGGTCCACGTATAAGAAATCAAAATTTGTATTTTGGAAAGAAGACTGCACTATGGACAATAAAACACAGACAAAAGTGAATGCCGGTACACCAGTGAGGAGCTATTCCTATAATTTAGGTGAGGGATAATGGAAGCTTTAACTTGGATAATACAGAAAATTAAGAGATGTGAACATAACAGAGAGACATTTGGGAGATAGAATCCACAAAACCTGGTAATGGATTTGAAAAAAGAATAGCAGTGAAGAGGGGGAGGCTGTGGACAGCATGGTGATTTGGAATGAAAGACCATCAGTTTAATTTGGACATGTTAAGTTGAAAGTACCTTTGAAATATTCAAGTGGAAACATCATCAAGGCAATTTAATGCTTAAGTCTGAGGCACAAAGAAGAGGACTTTAGAGATACAGATTTTTTAATAACCTGCATTTAAACAGTGATTAAAATAAGAAATGTGAATAGGATTACCTTCTTTTTTTTTTAATTTTTTTATTGTTATGTTAATCACCATATATTACATCATTAGTTTTTGGTGCAGTGTTCCATGATTCATTGTTTGTTCATAACACCCAGTGCTCCATGCAGAACGTGCCCTCCTCAATACCCATCACCAGGCTAACCCATCCCCCTACCCCCCTCCCCTCTAGAACCCTCAGTTTGTTTTTCAGAGTCCATCATCTCTCATGGTTCGTCTCCCCCTCTGACATACTCCCCTTTTCTTCCTCTCCTGTTATCTTCTTCTTTTTCTTTTTTCTTAAAATATGTTGCGTTATTTGTTTCAAAAGTACAGATCTGTGATTCAACAGTCTTGCACAATTCACAGCGCTCACCGTAGCACATACCCTCCCCAATGTCTATCACCCAGCCACCCCATCCCTCCCACCCCCAACCACTCCAGTAACACTCAGTTTCTTTCCTGAGATTAAGAATTCCTCATATCAGTGAGGTCATGTGATACATGTCTTTCTCTGATTGACTTATTTCACTCAGCATAACACCCTCCAGTTCCATCCATGTCGTTGCAAATGGCAAGATCTCATTCCTTTTGATGGCTGCATAATATTCCATTGTGTATATATACCACCTCTTCTTTATCCATTCATCTGTCGATGGGCATCTTGGCTCTTTCCACAGTTTGGCTATGGTGGACATTGCTGCTATAAACATTGGGGTGCACGTACCCCTTCGGGTCCCTACATTTGTATCTTTGTGGTAAATACCCAGTAGTGCAATTGCTGGATCGAACGGTAGCTCTAATTTCAACTGTTTGAGAACCTCCATACTGTTTCCCAGAGTGGTTGCACCAGCTTGCATTCCCACCAACAGTGTAGGAGGGTTCCCCTTTCTCCACATCCCCGCCAACATCTGTCGTTCCCTGACTTGTTAATTTTAGCCATTCTGACGGGTGTGAGGTGGTATCTCATTGAGGTTTTGATTTGGATTTCCCTGATGCCAAGCGATGTTGAGCACTTTTTCATGTGCCTGTTGGCCATTTAGATGTCTTCTTTGGAGAAATGTCTGTTCATGTCTTCTGCCCATTTCTTGATTGGATTATTTGTTCTTTGGGTGTTGAGTTTGATAAGTTCTTTATAGATTTTGGATACTAGCCCTTTATCTGATATGTCATTTGCAAATATTTTCTCCCATTCTGTCGGTTGTCTTTTGGTTTTGTGGACTGTTTCTTTTGCTGTGCAGAAGCTTTTTATCTTGATGAAATCCCAATAGTTCATTTTTGCCCTGGCTTCCCATGCCTTTGGCGATGTTTCTAGGAAGAAGTTGCTGTGGCTAAGGTCGAAAAGGTTGCTGCCTGTGTTCTCCTTTAGGATTTGGATGGACTCCTGTCTCACGTTTAGGTCTTTCAACCATTTGGAGTCTATTTTTGTGTGTGGTGTAAGGAAATGGTCCAGTTTCATTCTTCTGCATGCGGCTGTCCAATTTTCCCAACACCATTTGTTGAAGAGACTGTCTTTTTGCCATTGGACATTCTTTCCTGCTTTGTCAAAAATAAGTTGACCATAGAGTTGAGGGTCCATTTCTGGGCTCTCTAATCTGTTCCATTGATCTATGTGTCTGTTTTTGTGCCAGTACCATACTGTCTTGATGATGACAGCTTTGTAATAGAGCTGGAAGTCCGGAATTGTGATGCTGCCAGCTTTGCTTTTCTTTTTCAGTATTCCTCTGGCTATTCGGGGTCTCTTCTGGTTCCATACAAATTTTAGGATTATTTGTTCCATTTCTTTGAAAAAAGTGGATGGTATTTTGATGGGGATTGCATTGAATGTGTAGATTGCTCTAGGTAGCATTGACATCTTCACAATGTTGATTCTCCCAATCCATGAGCATGGAACGTTTTTCCATTTCTTTGTGTCTTCTTCAATTTCTTTCCTGAGTATTTTATAGTTTTCTGAGTACAGATCCTTTGCCTCTTTGGTTAGATTTATTCCTAGATATCTTATGGTTTTGGGTGCAATTGTAACTGGGATCGACTCCTTGATTTGTCTCTCTTCTGTCTTGTTGTTGGTGTATAGGAATGCCACTGATTTCTGTGCATTGATTTTATATCCTGCTACTTTACTGAATTCCTGTATGAGTTCTAGCAGTTTTGGGGTGGAGTCTTTTGGGTTTTCCAAATACAGTATCATATCATCTGCAAAGAGTGAGAGTTTGACTTCCTCCTTGCCGATTTGGATGCCTTTGATTTCTTTTTGTTGTCTGATTGCTGTGGCTAGGACTTCTAATACTATGTTGAATAACAGTGGTGAGAGTGGACATCCCTGCCGCGTTCCTGACCTTAGGGGAAAAGCTCTCAGCCTTTCCCCATTGAGAATGATATTCGCTGTAGGTTTTTCATAGATGGCTTTTATGATATTGAGGTATGTACCGTCTATCCCTATACTCTGAAGAGTTTTGATCAAGAAAGGATGTTGTACTTTGTCAAATGCTTTTTCTGCATCTATTGAGAGGATCATATGATTCTTGTTCTTTCTTTTGTTAATGTATTGTATCATGTTGATTGATTTGTGGATGTTGAACCAGCCTTGCAGCCCAGGAATAAATCCCACTTGGTCGTGGTGAATAATCCTTTTAATGTACTGTTGGATCCTATTGGCTAGTATTTTGGTGAGAATTTTTGCATCCATGTTCATCAAGGATATTGGTCTGTAATTCTCTTTTTTGATGGGGTCTTTGTCTGGTTTTGGGATCAAGGTAATGCTGGCCTCATAAAATGAGTTTGGAAGTTTCCCTTCCATTTCTCTTTTTTGGAACAGTTTCAGGAGAATAGGTATTAATTCATCTTGAAATGTCTGATAGAATTCCCCTGGGAAGCCATCTGGCCCTGGGCTTTTGTTTCCTGGGAGATTTTTGATGACTGTTTCAATTTCCTTAGTGGTTATAGGTCTGTTCAGGTTTTCTATTTCTTCCTGGTTCAATTTTGGTAGTTGACACATCTCTAGGAATGCACCCATTTCTTCCAGGTTATCTAATTTGCTGGCATAGAGTTGCTCATAATATGTTCTTATAATTGTCTGTATTTCTTTGGTGTTGGTTGTGATCTCTCCTCTTTCATTCATGATTTTGTGGATTTGGGTCATTTCTCTTTTCTTTTTGATCAGTCTGGCCAGGGGTTTATCAATCTTGTTAATTCTTTCAAAGAACCAGCTCCTAGTTTCGTTGATCTGTTCTACTGTTCTTTTGGTTTCTAGTTCATTGATTTCTGCTCTGATCTTTATGATTTCTCTTCTCCTGCTGGGTTTAGGCTTTATTTGCTGTTCTTTCTCCAGCTCCTTTAGGTGTAGGGTTAGGTTGTGTTTTTGAGACCTTTCTTGTTTCTTGAGAAAGGCTGGTATTGCTATATACTTTCCTTTCAGGACTGCCTTTGCTGTATCCCAAAGATTTTGAACAGTTGTGTTTTCATTTTCATTGGTTTCCATGAATTTTTTTAATTCTTCTTTAATTTCTTGGTTGACCCATTCAGTCTTTAGTAGGATGCTCTTTAGCCTCCATGTATTTGAGTTCTTTCCGACTTTCCTCTGTGGTTGAGTTCTAGTTTCAAAGCAGTGTGGTCTGAAAATAGGCAGGGAATGATCCCAATCTTTTGGTACCGATTGAGACCTGATTTGTGACCTAGGATGTGATCAATTCTGGAGAATGTTCCATGGGCACTAGAGAAGAATGTGTATTCTGTTGCTTTGGGATGGAATGTTCTGAATATGTCTGTGAAGTCCATTTGGTCCAGGTTGTCATTTAAAGTCTTTATTTCCTTGTTGATCTTTTGCTTAGATGATCTGTCCATTTCAGTCAGGGGGGTGTTAAAGTCCCCCACTATTATTGTATTGTTGTCAATGTGTTTCTTTGCTTTTGTTATTAATTGCCTTATATAATTGGCTGCTCCCATGTTCGGTAGGATTACCTTCTTAATCTAAAAGATAAGGGAAAGGATTTGGAGTGAAGAGAACATTGCACCTTGGAGGACAACTAAAGGCTTGAGAAGAAAATGACTTTGCAAAGGAATATGGAAGGGAAGTTTCAGAGAGACAGAAAGCAAGCCAGGAGAGTGTGGGTTTATGGAAGCCCAGGGGAAAACTGTGGCAAGAGGAAAGTGGTCTACACTGTAGAAAGCTAAGAAATCACATAAGTTTAAGACTAAATTGTGTGCATTGGGTCCAGTAATAATTAAATCATTATCGACTTTGAGAAGAGCTTGTTTATAGAAAGCAATGGAGGCAGAAACTGGATTGAATTGAAGAAACAAAAAGGAAGAGAATATCTTTTCTTTTGAGAAGTTTGACTATAAACAAAAGGAAAAAGAAAGTGAGCACCTTATACCTAGAGGAATTTTGTATAAATGAGTGAGGCTTACACATGTTTAAAATATGTGGCAGACACAGGCGCCTGGGTGGCTCAGTCGTTAAGTGTCTGCCTTCGGCTCAGGTCATGATCCCAGGGTCCTGGGATCGAGTCCCACATCGCGCTTCCTGCTCGGCGGGAGGCCTGCTTCTCCCTCTCCCACTCCCCCTGCTTGTGTTCCTGCTCTCGCTGTCTCTCTCTGTCAAATAAATAAATAAAATCTTAAAAAAAATAAAAAAAATAAAATATGTGGCAGACAAACAATGAATCATGGAACACTACATCAAAAACTAATGATGTAATATATGGTGATTAACATAACAATAAAAAATAAAATAAAATAAAACAAAAATATGTGGCAGAAATCCATTTTAAGTAGTAAAACACATATGAAAGACAAAAATAATAACGATTGAAGTAAGACTGCTGAAAAGACAAGAAGGAACAGGCCCGGAGTAATTTGGAGGCGTTGCTTTGGGAGAGGAGGAACAACTCTTCTACTGGGACTGGAAGAATCTAGACTACATTTTAAGTGTTAGATATGTGGGTTTGGTAGAGGATATTGCTGATTAATGTTGTCAGTTGTAAACTATATAGTGGAAAGCAACGTCATTTGCCAAACACATATAGGGAATCACTAGTAGAAAGTTTGAAGAGGGTAGAGGAGGCTTGAAATTCTAACTTCAAGGAATGGAAGATCAGGAAAGAATAAATCTGTAGGATTTGTAGACAATATTAAGTATTGAAATATCAAATGAAGTTAAAAATCAATAATTTATAATAATATCAATCTGCCCTGCTGTGTTTTCTCCAGCAACTCTCAACCACCTGGATCTAGACATGGAAAAAGTAGGTAGTTGGAACCATCCAACACTGGAACATTTGGCTGGAGCATTTAAAGACAGTTATAAACATAAATTTTAGTGGAAACCTGAGGCACTAATTATGTTCCTCAAGAAGAATGGGTAGTTCACTAGAGAAAAGGGAGAAAATACTGGTGAGCACCAGTGTTAAAAAGACCAGTAGGACAAGCCAGCAAAAGGAGACCGAGGAATACACAGAAGTGAGAAAATAGGCAAGTCTAGAATCATGCAGAATGAAGTATAAGAGAGAGTTAAGAAAGATAATCAGTGGTGTCAATGAAATAGGTGAATTAAAATAAGAAGTAAGCATTAAGCATTTATTTAGTAATTAGAATGTTATGAATTCTCTTGAAGAGAATAGATTGTGTGACATAGAGAATAGATTGCATGACAAAGAGAAAAATGTCTGAGGAACAAAAAACTGAGCAAGACAATTTCAAAAAGTCTGACCTTGTAAGAAAAGAGTAAGAGAGGCTTGCTATCATCTTAATTTATACCTACTTAGAATGAATTACTTATTTTTCTTCCATCTTAACCCTTAAGTATATAGAGATACTGAAAAGGAGAACAAAGGTGGTGTTTTTTTGTTTTTTTGTTTTTAATAAAACAGTAATGGTAACCTCTGCAGAGGGGAATGAAGTTGGAAAATATAAAAGAGCTTCCATTGTTTACTGTCTACTTTATTTTTTGAAAAATTTTCACAGAGTAGTCCTTTTGTAATAATAAAGCAATTAAAATTTTTAGCATGCTTCTAATAAATACATCAGTGCTCCATTTCTATTATTACTAAGTATCTATCTTCATGTTTTTTACTATTGAATATAGCTACAGTACACATAACTTCAAATATTGTCGGATTGTTATGATTTCTGTTACTGTACTTGGATTTAATTTTTCAAAAGATCTTCAGCAGATGAAATTTTACCACAATTAAAATACTGCAAAATCCTTTTCTGAGCTAATTTTCCATTAATTTTACTTGGGGATACGAGATTTTTCTTTTAACGTCAATAAGTTCCATTATCAATAAGTGAAATACATCTCTTTATTTCACTGCTGAATGTTTCTCACTTGTGTTTAAAACTGTTTTGGGTGGATATACTTAAAATATTTTCAATAATTTAATTATAATATATATTTACATAGTGACATACATTTCTGTTCTACTATGTGTGTTCTGAGAATGCCCTGACTTAAGACATGGTCAGAAGTCATATCTAATTCTGGTTCTTATTGTTGTTTGAATATTTATTCATTCCTGGCTGATGAGTAAAACACTTTCCTAAATTATTGTTAATACTGATTATACCCAATGTTGCTTTCTACCTAAAGCAAACAAACAAACAAAAAACCCTTAAAATATATACTGATTGCTGGAAAAGCTTGTACACTCATTTAGAATATATTCCAAATCTTTTAGACATTAGACTTGCTCAATTTCACACTGACATATGTAAAAGTATAATAAGAATTTGTTACTTAGTCCATTATGTGCAGAAGAGCAGATTGTTTAGTATTTCAATAGCATCTTCTGTGGGCTTTTAACTAACCACTTAGTCACATGAGAAAGCTGAAGACAGAATAAGATAGACATTATAGAAGCTTGAATTTGGCCAAATACCATGGCAGAAGAAACAGTGCTTTTATCCTAGTGAACAGAACAAAATGATATGAATTTACATGTGTTTTTTGTTTTTTTTTTAGTAGAGCAAAACGTGATTTACACAGGAAGAGTCATCAAGCCCAGGTTTGCTGGAATTTGGACAGTATTTTGGACAGTAAAGACATCTCCCCTGTAGACTCTGGAACATTTTGTATTATCATATACCATAACAGACCATATGGCAAGGGAGGAGGGAAATCAGGGAGGTAACAATCTACTATACCAGTAGATGTATGAATAAGAAAACAAAGGCTAAAACCATGAATAGGGGCTCTGGCTGATTTTGTTTAGTTTTTTTTTTTTTTTTTTTTTGAATGGCACATCTTGGCAATGTAAATATATTTTAGATTTTAAAATCCTCATCACAATAGCAAAATTGGGATATAGCCTCAGGGTTGATTATAATGTGATATAATCCAGATATGCTCACTCAAGACTCTACTCTTCTCGAGGCAATATAAAAAATTTTTTAAAAATTTACACAAAATAGCCTAATTCTCCCGGTGTGCAAGTTTCTACCTGGTAGTAGGTATAAAGCTATTTTAGGAAATCTGCAGTGATTCTTTCAGGACACAAAAATACAGCACGACAGTAACTTACTTAATGTTACCTTAGCTGCTTAAAGTCAAACCAATTTAAACAATATCTCATTTAATATGTTTTATGTGTTATTCATTCATATAACTTAACAGAAATAAAAATTTATAAGACAGTGGCAGAAAAGAGATCTGACATTTGCCTCCCACTGTATAAACTATTCCTTCATTTTTCCTAAAAAGTCAAAAGATTGACAAATGCTACAGCAGATAGAATATGATGTTATAATTACCTATTTAGCTACAGAAAAAAATGAAATATTTCAAATATATATAATTTCATCATAATTTCAATCATCACCCAATATTTTATTTATAAAACTGATTTCCTTAGTTTAAAATTAAAGTAGTAAGAATAAATTGTGTAAGTAATTATCTTGGAATATATTTGGCCTGACTTTGTGCTGTATTTAAAGCATTCTATGCCACAAAATACATACTTTTTAAATATAAGATCTCTTTACATAAAGACACACAAGTTATATCATAATAAGAATAAATTGTGTAAGTAATTATCTTAGAATATATTTGGCCCAACTTCATGCTGTATTTTAAGCATTCTATGTCACAAAATGCATACTTTTTTAATATAAGATCTCTTTACATAAAGACTAACCAAGTTATATCTCTTTTCTCACTTGCATGATTATTTTATATGTTGATAGATACATACATACATAGATAATGAAAATATATAGGTGTCAATGTGTTCCCTTTTTTAAGGCATTTTATTGAAGATTAATGCATATATTAAAAAGTGAACAAATCAAAAATGTGTATTTAATCATATGTTTTACAAAGCAAATCTATCTGTTTAACCACCATCTAGAGCAAGAATAATATATTACCCCATCTCAGATCCCACTTATGTCCCCTTTCAGCTATTACCATGCCTCCCAAGGCTAACCACTAGTCTAATTTCCATCAATACCAATCAATTTTGACTGTGTTTGAACTTTATACAAAAGTAATCTAACTACACTTTCTTTGTGTTGCTCGTCTTTCCCACAACACTGTGTTGTGTTTTTTACTGCCCCATTTTACTGCAAGTATCAGTAATTTGATTATTTTCATTCTTGCATAGTATTTCCTGGTATATATATATTATGATATTTAACCATTTTATAGCTAATAAATAATTGAGGCATTTACTGCTTTGGATTATAACAAATAATACGGTAACAAACACTCATGTACTTACCTTATGAAGCACATTTACGTCGTATGTATTTGGGGGGCATATACTAGAATAAAAAGTCTGACTCCGGTTTTTAATGCTTCTGACCATGTTCAACCCTGCTACTTCCTCTTACTCTTCTGCCTTCACATCTTGCCAAATTGATAATAGAGCCTAGGTGCTCTCTTTAGTGTTGGTGGTAAGTTCAAATAGTGCAAATCTAAGCCCATGAGAGGAAACCCTCATTCTAACCCCAAACTCCTAACCACCATAGAATCTCCAAGCTAGTTATTCCTCCCCTTTCTCAAGATATTTTTGGAGCTGATTGAAACTACGTCCTCCTTGCCCAGAAAGCTTCATTATGTAAGTAACAAATCTCTTTACATCCTTTTGGTGTGTGTGTGTGTGGCATCACAAGTCTTGACATCCAAAGTGAATTTTTGGTGCATGGGGGTCTGTGCCTACAGAGTGACCCCAATGTGTACCTAGGAAAGGAATTTGTGCTTCACATGTATGGGTATGTTCATTTTGAGTAGATGATGCCAAAAATATTCTTAAGGGGTTGTACCAATTTATATCACAACCAACTGTTGAGAAGAGTTCTGATGATTAATCCTTGTCCTCAACAACACTTAGAATTGTCAGGGTAACGCTTCCCTCCCCTTCCCTTCCCTTGTCTTCTCTTTTCTTTTTTCTTTTCCCTTTCTGGTGAGTTTGTAGAGGAATTACACTATGATAACTAAGGATAAGCACATTTAATGGAATTATTGGCCATTAGGATATCTCTTTTTGTGAAATGCCTGTTCAAGTCTTTGGCTTATTTATTTTAATGCTTTTTTCTACTTTAAAAAAAAGTAATTTGTAGAAATTTTTATGAAATCTAAACATAAGTCCTTTGTCATATATATGTACTGCAAATATTTGCTTTCACTCAATACCACTTAATTCTTAAAAGTTCATAATTTCACTCCTTTAATATAACAGTTTTTAATTTAAATAAAGTTAAATTATTTCTTTTCTTACTATTATTATTTTTGTATTCTGTTTAAGAGATCTATGTCCAACATATGGTCATGAACATTGTTGCTTACATTATCTTATTGAAAAATTATTTTTTAAGTCTAGGATTCATCTGTAATTGATTTTTATGTGTGGTGTGAGGTATCATATAGAAATCCAGTAGTCAATATTTCCTTTTATATTCTTCTACATTGATTTGAAATTGAAAATATCTATCCTCATTAAGCAACTAGATTCGGTTTCCCTTGTAATTACTTCAATTCTTCATTTACTCAAGCATTACTTTTGACACTTTCTTTGTGCCAGGTGTACTTTTAGGTATTAGGAAAAAAAGAAAAACAATTGAAAGTCAACAATCTTTTCTGCCTTCACTGGGCATTTGGACATATATGCAATAACAAATAAATAAATATAGCATAGTACATGGTGATAAGTATAGAAGATAAAAACAAAACACAAACAGCGTTTAGGAAGAATTGGGTAGAACAGAGATCTTAACATCAGAGTAGCCAATAATGGCTTCTCTGAGTTGGTGACGGTAGAGACCAGAAGGACAAGAAGGAAGGAGCTATGAAGAGCTCTGGAAGAGAAGCATCAGAGGCTGGAGAATCATGCCAAAAAGTTCTGAAATTCAAAAAAAAAAAAAAAAAAAGAAAGAAAAGAAAGGCAAGGAGGTCAATGTGGAAGAAGAAGAGGGAACAGGTTGGAGAATATGAGATAGAGAAGCAAAAGAACAGTGGAAAACAGACCAAGCAGGGCCTTTGGCTTTTATTCTGGACAATTTGAAAGGTGGTATAAGATTTGAGCAGTGGAATGATACTATCTGACTTGGAGTTTAATAGAATAACTGCATCCAGAATTGAAAATGAACTAGTAGAGGGGGGAGGGTAAGGATGAAGACAAGTAATAACATTCTAATATCTATACTGTGCATTGCAGGCTAATGCAATGATGCTGTTAGATACTGGTGGTAGTAAAAGCTGGAAGGATTCCAGATATATTTGATATACTTTCAGTATATTTTCAGGCTTTGCTGATGAATTAGATATGGAGAATGAAAAAAAGAAAAGTCCAGGGTAACTGCCAGTTTTTGGGAGAAGCACTGGAAAAGAGTTACCTTTTGCTGAGATGGAAAAGTGTAAGAACAAAAAGTTTATGAATAGCTATTTTTTTAGAAAATCCAAAAAATATGATTTTACTTATCAAAATAACGATCTATTTACTAAGTCTATCCATTAAAAAAAAACCCACAACTTTTCTCATAGAAAATATCAAGAAAACAGGCACATGCTTCCTTCTTTTTTTTTTTCTAAATTACTTCAACTAGTGGAAAAAACTTCTCTTGCCTCAGTGAAAGAAACGCACAATTTAGAATATTGGTTTCTTAATATATACAAAGGAAAAGTTCACACTGAATCTCAAAGGGCTTTTTTTTAACCTCTCTAATTAGTACAATAAAGAATCAATACCTTAATTTTAGATTTCTGATGAAGCACTGGCTCATAAAAATGGCAGGATACTCTCAAACACTCAATTAAGGATGGAAACTATTGAGTCCTTGTACTAGAAGTTATTGGTTATCAGTTATTACAAAACCTGAAAATCACTTTGAGTGTGAAAGACCTCAGGCTAATACATTTAGAGACCTTTATCAATATTCATGAATACAACACAAAGTCTTATTGCAACTGGGGAGAAGATAATGATCTAATGAATGATAGATTAGGTGGGTAGAGAATGCAATCACTACTAAAGCCAAAGTTTTCATAGCCAAACTAGTTTCTCACTCCCCATAAACTTTCAGCAATACTTCCTAACCTCTTCTAATTTAAGAAAATGTATTAGCTTTAAAAGGTAGGTTAAAAAATGGGAAGGTACATCAGATTTGAGATCCGGCTTACATATATAAACCTTAGAATTTCACAAGAGCTTTGCAGGAGGACTTGTACAGTTCATGGGTCAAATAATAACTTGTATACTGTTCTGCTTTAAATTATTATGGAAACCGAAACTAGTGACGTACACTAAGAAGATGTCAAGATAACATGTTTGCTTCCTCCAGCTCTATATAAAAATAGCAAGTATCATTTGCATGGTGTATTACAGTTTAAAAAGTACTGCCACATACCTTCGCTCACTTGATTTTACATCTTAGATTCAAAGACACACTCTAAATAGCAATCATTACCACTATGAAAATGTAAGCACTGGCAGAGCACACAAATGTAACCAGTTCTACATTTCATTCAGTATTTAGGTAAGAACCTCTCAGTCATTCACAGCAACTATTAATAGACTCTTCCTTTTGGAGCTCCACGCACACCTTGAGGCCAAGCAATATGCTCTCCTCCCCTGTACACCATGCCATCTTCCTCTTTGTCATTGGAAGAAACTTTTCTTCGTGAAACACAGCTGTGTGGTCATGATATAACATATGAAATATGTAAAACATTCCTTCTTTTGCATTCTTTTCTTAAACATGTACTTAAAATCTTAGCACCTCCACTAGTCATGTAAATTAAGTGGATAATGTTCAACTTGATCTGCATATCTGACTTTGAGTATTTTTCTACTCTTCACCTAGTTCTACCCTCCAAATATCTAGAAATCCCACTACTCCCAACCTTGTCTTGCTCTCCAGCCCTTCGAAACAAAGCTTACAAAGATTTATGAATTTGATCTCCTACCTACAATGTAATTCACCACTTCCAACCTTCAATCTGTTTTTTGCACTATTCCCCAAATCCTATTCTCTGCTTCAAAACAGTTTTAAAAATGTACAAAATAAAATGGTGTATCATGGAGATACTTTTCACCAATGACATGTTAAACTTGTCCCCCAATGAAAGAGGGATTCTAGTGATGAAATCTATTATTACAATGTTACATACATGCAGTTTTTTAATGAGTGGACATACTGGCATTATTTTCTGAGTCAAAAGTAGCAAAAAGGAACCAATACATACAACTTATTAAAGGCCAAGATCTGTAGTAAATAAATATCAAGGCATCTAATCTCTATAAGTATGTCAGGCAGATAACATTTCCATTTAACAGACCAGGAAACACAGGCTTTGAGCTCTAGATTTAAATGTAAGTAACTACAGTTATGCAGTTGCATCAGTAATAGATGATAAAATATGTTTCCTATAAATCTAGTCTATCAGACCACAAAGCTTATGTTCTTTCTTATATAATAACAACCATAATAACAACAAAACACATATTTATGTAATGTATTCTATTAGTTTCTTAGGGCTGCCATAACAAAATACCACAAATTTCTGGTACAAAATTTTAGGTAACAAACTACCTAAATTTATGTTGTTGAGGGTGTTCTAAACAACATAGATTTATTTGCTCACAATTCTGGAGGTTAAGAGCCCAAGATCAAGGTGCTGGCAGGTTTGGTTTCTCCTAAGGCCTTTCTCTTAGGCTTGCAGACAGCTACTTTCTTTGTCTTCACAGGGTCTTCCCATGTGCATCCCTGGTGTCCCTTCCTCTTCTTATAAAAATGCGAATCCTACTCAGGGCCTCACTCTTATGACCTCATTTAACCTTAGTTACTTCACTAAAGGTTCTATCTCTAAATAGTCACACTAAATAGTGTAACTAGTTAGAAAATGATTAATTCTAAGAGTACTTAAGATTAGTACTTAGAGCTTCAAGGTATAAATTTGGGGTGAACACATATTAGTCTATAATATAAACTTTTCTTTTTCATTTAACATAGAAGTTGTATAATATCTCCTAGCAATGTGCATACATTTAAAAATTTGATTGCCTAATTTATTGAACAGAATGACAAAGAGAAAATTGAAATGATGCTAGCCATGGTTAACATGAAGATATGTTAACATTAATGTATTTCAAGCTATATTACAAAGCAGTGATCACCAAGACAGCATGGTACTGGCGCAAAAACAGACATATAGACCAATGGAACAGAATACAGAGCCCAGATATGGACCCTCAACTCTATGGTCAAATAATCTTCAACAAAGCAGGAAAAAATATGCAATGGAAAAAAGACAGTCCTTCAATAAATGGTGCTGGGGAAATTGGACAGCTATATACAGAAGAATGAAACGACCATTCTCTAACACCACACACAAAGATAAACTCGAAATGGATGAAAGACCTCAATGTGGGACAGGAATCCATCAAAATCCTAAAGGAGAACATAGGCTATAACCTCTTCGACATCAGCCATAGCAACTTCTTTCAAGATACATCTCCAAAGGCAAGTGAAACAAAAGCAAAAATAAACTTTTGGGACTTCATCAAGATAAAAAGCTTCTGCACAGCAAAGGAAACAGTCATCAAAACAAAGAGGCAAAAACAAACAAACAAAACAAACAAACAAACAAAAAAAAACAAAGAGGCAACCCACAGAATGGGAGAAGATATTTGCAAATGACACTATGACTTCATCAAGAAAAAAGCTTCTGCACAGCAAAGGAAACAGTCAACAAAACAAAGAGGCAACCCACAGAATGGGAGAAGATATTTTCAAATGATACTACAGATAAAGGGCTGGTATTCATGATCTATAAAGAACTTCTCAAACTCAACACCCAAAAACAAATAATCAAGTCAAAAAATGGGCAGAAGAGATGAACAGACACTTCTCTGAGAAGACATACAAATGACTAACAGACACACGAAAAAATATTCATTAGCCATCAGGGAAATTCTAATCAAAAACACATTGAGATACCACCTTAACACTAGTTAGAATGGCAAAAATTGACAAAGCAAAAAACAACAAATGTTGGAGAGGTTGTGGAGAAAGGGGAACCCTCTTACACTGTTGGTGGGAATACAAGTTGGTACAGCCACTTTGGAAAACAGTGTGAAGGTGCCTCAAAAAATTAAAAATAGAGCTACCCAGGGGGGCGGAGCAAGATGGCGAGGAGTAGGAGACCTGGATTTCGTCTGGACTCAGGAATTCAGCTGAATAGGGATCAAACCATTCTGAACACCTACAAACTCAAGAGGCGATCGAAGATAAGAATAGTAAAAACACTGAACAGAAAAGTGACCACTTTCTGGAAGGTAGGATGAGCGGAGAAGTGAATCCGAGGTGATATTTGGGAGGACAGACGACGGGGGAGGGGGCCTCCTTCGGCCGCTTCTGGCAAGTGCTAGAGCCACAGAGCACAAAATCGGAACATTTAGAAGTCGGCTCTGCTGAGGGACATCGCTCCAGTGGCTAAGTGAGGAGTGGAACCCTCACGGGACAGTATGGTCTCAAAACCCTTGGGGTCACAGAAAGACCCCAGGTGCCTGAGTGTGACAGAGCTCCCAGGTAATGGAGCGGGGAAGCCGGCTGCAGAGACGGAGCCGAGGCGCGGGCTCTCAGCTCGGGGTTGCCATAAACTGTGATCCGCGGCCCAGTCAGGCCACTGCTCCTCCAGCAGGGACCCAACAAGCGGCAGATCTGGGGAGAATCCCCTTCCTCCCCGGGGAGGAGCGGCGCGGAAGCGCACCACAGGGATTGGCTGGGTTTGGAGACTCCACACGGGGTCGGGTGCCACAGATAGCAACGCTCGGTCACAGGCCGGGTGAGCGGAGTGTGGCCGGAGACCGGGGACACGGGATTGACTGCTTTTCTCTGGGGGCGCAGTGAGGAGCGGGGCCCCGAGTTCTCAGCTCCTCCGGGAAGAGAGTGGGAGGCCACCATTTTCACCCTGGTCCTCCAAAGCTGTACTGAGAGCTTGCAGGGAACAAAAGCTCCTGAGAGCAAACACGAGCAGATTGCTTAGCCCGGACTCACAAGGGCGGGGCAATTCCGCCTCTGGCAAAGACATTTGGGAACCATGGCAACAGGCCCCTCCTCCAGAAGATCAGCACGAACAGCCAGCAAGCCAAGACCAAGTTTACCGATCAAGGAGAACGGGAGAACTCCAGCGGTAGGGGAATACTGCACATAGAATTCATGGCTTTTTTACCATAATTCATTAGTTTTTCAAAGTTAATTTTTTAATTTTTTTTTGAATTTTTCTTTTTCCCTTTTTGAACCAACATCGTATCAATCCCTTTTTTTTAAAAAAACATTTTTTATTTTTCATTTTTAGAGTCATATCTTTATCCCTTCATAGTAGTTACCCTTATTTTTGGCATATATATATAAGTTGTTCTCTCTTTAAAATGTTGAGATACAGTTTCTTCTAACAGATCAAAATATACCCTAAATCACTAGTGTATGGCTTTGTTCTAGTCTCCTGCCTGATCACATTATCTCCCTTTTTATTTCCTTTTTTTCTTTTTTCTTTTTTTTTTTAAATCTTCTTCTTTCTTTTTAACAACAACTTCTTATCTTATCAATTCCTTTTATAAACTCTTTTATAATTTTCATCTTTACAATCATCTTCCATCCCTTCATTGTATCAACCCTTATTTTGTACATATATAAGTCTTGCTTCATTTAAAATTTTAGCAGGCACTTTCTTCTAACAGAACAAAATACGCCCAAAATCTAGTGTGTGGCACTGATCTATGCACTAGCCTGATCATATTTGATCATATTCTGTTTTTTTTTTGTTTTGTTCTGTTTTTTTTTGTTTTTATCTTTTTCTTTTTCCTTTTTTTTTTTTTCTCTTCTATCCTTCCCTTTCTTGTCCCCTGGTTTCAGGTCTTTTCTGATTTCTATAGAGTATATTTGCTGGAGACATTGTTAACCTGTTAGCATTCTGTTCTCTCATTCATCTATTCTCCTCTGGACAAAATGACAAAATGAAAAAAATCACCTCAGGAAAAAGAACAAGAGGTAGTACCGTCTGCCAGGGACCTACTCAACACTGACATTAGTACAATGTCAGAACTAGAGTTCAGAATGATGACGTTAAAGATAGTAGCTGGGCTTGAAAAAAGCGTGGAAGTTATTAGAGAAACCCTTTCTGGAGAAATAAAAGAACTAAAATCTAACCAAGTTGAAATAAAAAAGGCTATTAATAAGGAGCAATCAAAAATGGGGGCACTAACTGCTAGGATAAAGGAGGCAGAAGAGAGAATCAGCGATATAGAAGACCAAATGATGGAAAATAAAGAGGCTGAGAAAAAGAGAGAGAAACAACTACAGGATCATGAGGGCAGAATTCGAGAGATAAGTGATACGATAAGACGAAACAACATTAGAATAATTGGGATCCCAGAAGAAGAAGAGAGAGAGAGAGGGGCAGAAGGTATATTGGAGCAAATTATAGCAGAGAACTTCCCTAATGTGAGGAAGGAAACAGGCATCAAAATCCAGGAGGCACAGAGAACCCCTCTCAAAATCAATAAAAATAGGTCAACACCCCGACATCTAATAGTAAAACTTACAAGTCTCAGAAACAAAGAGAAAATCCTGAAAGCAGCTCGGGAGAAGAGATATGTAACCTACAATAGAAGAAACATTAGACTGGCAACAAACCTATCCACAGAGACCTGGCAGGCCAGAAAGGACTGGCATGAGATCTTCAGAGCACTAAACGAGAAAAATATGCAGACAAGAATACTATATCCAGCTAGGCTGTCATTGAAAATAGAAGGAGAGATAAAAAACCTCCAGGACAAACAAAAACTAAAGGAATTTGCAAACACGAAACCAGCCCTACAAGAAATATTGAAGGCGGTCCTCTAAGCAAAAAGAGAGCCTAAAAGCAGCATAGATCAGAGAGGAACAGAGACAATATACAGTAACAGTCACCTTACAGGCAATACAATGGCACTAAATTCATACCTTTCAATAGTTACCCTGAATGTAAATGGGCTAAAGGCCCCAGTCAAAACACACAAGCTATCAGATTGGATTAAAAAACAAGACCCATCGATATGCTGTCTGCAAGACACTCATTTTAGACCCAAAGACACCCCCAGATTGAAAGTGAGGGGGTGGAAAACAATTTACCATGCTAATGGACACCAAAAGAAAGCTGGGGAGGCAATCCTTATATAAGACAAATTAGACTTTAAAACAAAGACTGTAATGAGAGATGAAGAAGGACACTATATCCTACTTAAAGGGTCTATCAAATGAGAAGATCTAACAATTGTAAATATCTATGCCCCTAACATGGGAGCAGCCAATTATATAAGGCAATTAATAACCAAAGCAAAGAAACACATTGACAACAATACAATAATAGTGGGGGACTTTAACAACCCCCTGACTGAAATGCACAGATCATCTAAGCAAAAGATGAAAAAGGAAATAAAGACTTTAAATGAAACACTGGACAAAATGGACTTTACAGACATATTCAGAACATTCCATCCCAAAGCAACGGAATACACATTCTTCTCTAGTGCCCATGGAATATTCTCCAGAACTGATCACATCCTAGGTCACAAATCAGGTCTCAACTGGTACCAAAAGATTGGGATCATTCCCTGCATATTTTCAGACCACAATGCTTTGAAACTAGAACTCAATCACAAGAGGAAAATCAGAAAGAACTCAAATACATGGAGGCTAAAGAGCATCCTACTAAAGAATGAATGGGTCAACCAGGAAATTAAAGAAGAATTAAACAAATTCATGGAAACCAATGAAAATGAAAACACAACTGTTCGAAATCTTTGGGAAACAGCAAAGGCAGTCCTGAGAGGAAAGTATATAGCAATACAAGCATTTCTGAAGAAACAAGAAAGGTCTCAAATACACAACCTAACCCTACACCTAAGGGAGCTAGAGAAAGAACAGCAAATAAAGCCTGAACCCAGCAGGACAAGAGAAATAATAAAGATCAGAGCAGAAATCAGTGAAATAGAAACCAAAAGAACAGTAGAACAGATCAACGAAACTAGGAGCTGGTTCTTTGAAAGAATTAACAAGATTGATAAACCCCTGGCCAGACTTATCAAAAAGAAAAGAGAAATGACCCAAATCCACAAAATCATGAATGAAAGAGGAGAGATCACAACCAACACCAAAGAAATACAAACAATTATAAGAACATATTATGAGCAAATCTATGCCAGCAAATTAGATAACCTGGAAGAAATGGGTGCATTCCTAGAGATGTATCAACTACCAAAACTGAACCAGGAAGAAATAGAAAACCTGAACAGACCTATAACCACGAAGGAAATTGAAGCAGTCATCAAAAATCTCCCAAGAAACAAAAGCCCAGGGCCAGATGGCTTCCCAGGGGAATTCTATCAGACATGTAAAGAAGAATTAATACCTATTCTCCTGAAACTGTTCCAAAAAAGAGAAATGGAAGGAAAACGTCCAAACTCATTTTATGAGGCCACCATTACCTTGATCCCAAAACCAGACAAAGACCCCATCAAAAAGGAGAATTACAGACAAATATCCTTGATGAACATGGATGCAAAAACTCTCACCAAAATGCTAGCCAATAGGATCCAACAGTACATTAAAAGGATTATTCACCATGACCAAGTGGGATTTATCCCTGGGCTGCAAGGTTAGTTCAACATCTGCAAATCAATCAACGTGATACAATACATTAACAAAAGAAAGAACAAGAATCATATGATCCTCTCAATAGATTCAGAAAAAGCATTTGACAAAGTACAGCATCCTTTCTTGATCAAAACTCTTCAGAGTATAGGGATAGAGGGTACATACCTCAATATCATAAAAGCCATCTCTGAAAAACCTACAGCGAATATCCTTCTCAATGGGGAAAAGCTGAGAGCTTTCCCCCTAAGGTCAGGAACGCGGCAGGGATGTCCACTATCACCACTGCTATTGAACATAGTATTAGAAGTCCTAGCCACAGCAATCAGACAACAAAAAGAAATCAAAGGCATCCAAATCGGCAAGGAGGAAGTCAAACTCTCACTCTTTGCAGATGATATGATACTGTATGTGGAAAACCCAAAAGACTCCACCCCAAAACTGCGAGAACTCATACAGGAATTCAGTAAAGTAGCAGGATATAAAATCAATGCACAGAAATCAGTGGCATTCCTATACACCAACATGACAGAAAAGAGACAAATCAAGGAGTCGATCCCATTTACAATTGCACCCAAAACCATAAGATACCTAGGAATAAATTTAACCAAAGAGGCAAAGGATCTGTACTCAGAAAACTATAAAATACTGATGAAAGAAATTGAAGAAGACACAAAGAAATGGAAAAACGTTCCATGCTCATGGATTGGAAGAACAAACATTGTGAAGATGTCAATGCTACCTAGGGCAATCTACACATTCAATGCAATCCCCATCAAAATACCATCCACCTTTTTCAAATAAATGGAACAAATAATCCTAAAATTTGTATGGAACCAGAAGAGACCCCAAATAGCCAGAGGAATATTGAAAAAGAAAAGCAAAGCTGGCAGCATCACAATTCCGGACTTCCAGCTCTATTACAAAGCTGTCATCATCAAGACAGTATGGTACTGGCACAAAAACAGACACAAAAACAGACACATAGATCAATGGAACAGAATAGACAGCCCAGAAATGGACCCTCCACTCTGGTCAACTCATCTTTGACAAAGCAGGAAAGAATGTCCAATGGAAAAAAGACAGTCTCCTCAACAAATGGTGTTGGGAAAATTGGACAGCCGCATGCAGAAGAATGAAACTGGACCATTTCCTTACACCACACACAAAAAAGACTCCAAATGGTTGAAAGACCTAAACGTGAGACAGGAGTCCATCAAAATCCTAAAGGAGAACACAGGCAGCAACATCTTTGACCTCAGCCACAGCAACTTCTTCCCAGAAACAGCGCCAAAGGAAAGGGAAGCAAGGGCAAAAATGAACTATTGGGATTTCATCAAGATAAAAAGCTTTTGCTCAGCAAAAGAATCAGTCCACAAAACCAAAAGACAACTGACAGAATGGGAGAAAATATTTGCAAATGACATATCAGTTAAAGGGCTAGTATCCAAAATCTATAAAGAACTTATCAAACTCAACACCCAAAGAACACATGATCCAATCAAGAAATGGGCAGAAGACCTGAACAGACATTTTTCCAAAGAAGACATCCAAATGGCCCATAGACACATCAAAAAGTGCTCCACATCGCTCAGCATCAGGGAAATCCAATTCAAAACCTCAATGAGATACTACCTCACACCGATGAGAATGGCTAGAATTAACAAGTCAGGAGACGACAGATGTTGGCGGGGATGAGGAGAAAGGGGTACCCTCCTACACTGTTGGTGGGAATGCAAGCTGGTGCAACCACTCTGGAAAACAGTATGGAGGGTCCTCAAACAGTTGAAAATAGAGTTACCATACGGTCCAGCCATTGCACTACTGGGTATTTACCACAAAGATACAAATGTAGGGATCCGAAGGGGTACGTGCACCCCAATGTTTATAGCAGCAATGTCCACAATAACCAAACTGTGGAAAGAGCCAAGATGTCCATCGACAGATGAATGGATAAAGAAGAAGTGGGTTATATACAGAATGGAATATTATGCAGCCATCAAAAGGAATGAGATCTTACCATTTGCAACGACGTGGATGGAACTGGAGGGTGTTATGCTGAGCGAAATAAGTCAGAGAAAGACATGTATCATATGACCTCACTGATATGAGGAATTCTTAATCTTAGGAAACAAACTGAGGGTTGCTGGAGTGGGGGTGGGGTGGGAGGGATGGGGTGGCTGGGTGATAGACAGTGGGAAGGGTATGTGCTATGGTGAGCGCTGTGAATTGTGCAAGACTGTGGAATCAGAGATCTGTACTTCTGAAACAAATAATGCAATATATGTTAAGGAAAAAAAAGAAGAAGAAGATAGCAGGAGGGGAAGAATGAAGGGGAGGAAGTCGGAGGGGGAGACGAACCATGAGAGATGATGGGCTCTGCAAAACAAACTGAGGGTTCTAGAGGGGAGGCGGGTGGGGGGATGGGTTAGCCTGGTGATGGGTATTAAAGAGGGCACATTCTGCATAGAACACTGGGTATTATGCACAAACAATGAATCATGGAACACTACAGCAAAAACTAATGATGTAATGTATGGTGATTAACATAACAATAAAAATGAAAATAAATAAATAAAATATATCTTACAATGTGCATATAAAGGAGTATAATAAGTAGAAATATCACAACTAGACATTATCTGAACAGCTGTTGACATTTGATGTGATGTTTGAGGGATGATGTACTCAACCTTATTTTACAAATTTTCTGAATTACAGGTACCTATCCTTAGACCCTAAGCTAATTTTTTCCTTAGAAGAGATATGTAAATTCCCTTTAACTAAAGTAAACAAAACAGGGGCACCTGGGTGGCTCAGTCATTAATCATCTGCCTTTGGCTCAGGTCATGATCCCAGGGTCCTGGGATCGAGCCCCGCATTCGGCTCCCTGCTCAGTGGGAGGACTGCCTCTCCCTTTCCCACTTGCCCTGCTTGTGTTCCCTTTCTCACTCTCTGTCTGTCAAATAAATAAATAAAATCAAGAAAAATAAATAAAGTAAACAAAACAAATACAAGCAGGAAAGCAGTTTGGACAAATATTTACAGATTGAAACAATTTCTTAAAAATTGCTAAAGTTAGTGTTAAAACAGGAAAAGAAAACAAAAACAAGTAGCTGTATCAACAGGAATATTGTTTTTTTTTTTTTTTTTAAATTTATTTATTTGACAGAGAGAGAGAGAAGCAGCAGAGGGAGAGGGAGAAGCAGCCTCCCTGCTGAGCAAGGAGCTCCATGTGGGGCTCAATCCCAGGACCCTGGAATCATGACCTGAGCCAAAGGCAGATGCCTAACCCACTGAGCCACACAGGTGCCCCTTAACAGGAATATTGTTAATGACATTGCTGCCCTTGAAACAACTGTAGGTACAGAGACTGAAAATTCTAGGCAAATTGGCTACCGGTTTTTTTAGTTGCTCTTTTTCTGTTATTTTTATCTTGTATGTTTTTTTAAGTAGGCTCCACACCCAGTGTAGAGCCCAAACCAGGGCTGGAACTCAACACCCTGAGATCAAGACCTGAGCTGAGATCATGAGTCATGTGCTTAACCAACAGAGCTACCCAGATGCCCCTTATTTTTCTTTTTTTTAAACAATTTTATTGAGATACAATTAATATACCATATTAATCACCGATTTAAAGTACACAATTTACAGCATAAAGAATATAGTTAATGGTATGGTATTAGTAGTTGCTCATTTTAAAGTAGGACCAAGGTCTACATTGGACATGGCAGATTAGTAAATGACAGGAAATGTGATAAAAGAGAGAGACATAAAGCAGAACTGAATAAGAAACATTTATCTTAGCCATTCTTGGATCAAGGTTCCATCAATGTCATATCCATTTATTCAACAAATATTTATTGAATGTTTGCAGTTTGCTAGTCATTTTTATTGGTGAAGAGATTCTTTATAAAGTAATCAGAAGAACCACAAAATTTTTACAGTGTCTGGGACAGGGTGTGTGTATGTGCAACAACTTCTGGAGGCAGATATCTAAATAAGGATCTATTCTTATTTTAGTGTGCAATCCCTTATAATTATCCTAAAGTGATTATTTCTTACCAAGCTTCCTAGTTTACATATATTTTTTCCTGACCAGAAAAACAATCAATTTTGTCATATTACAATGTAAAAATAACACAGTTGCATAGATGAGACTGTACCCAATGATATTTTGAACCATGATGAAGAAACATGAAAAAAAGGACGAAGCTAGGGGCACCTGGGTGGCTCAGTCACTAAGCATCTGCCTTTCGCTTGGGTCATGATCCCAGGGTCCTGGGATTGAGCCCCACATCGGGCTCCCTGCTTGGCGGGAAGCCTGCTTCTCCCTCTCCCACTCCCCCTGCTTGTGTTCCTGCTCTCTCTGTGTCTCTCTCTGCCAAATAAATAAATATAAAATCTTTATTAAAAAAAAAGAGAAGAAAAGGACGAAGTTGGATGTAGCTCCATCTGGAGTGAGCTACTGAACTCTCACATGTGATATTATTTAAAAATAAAGAGTCCAGTCTTTGCCCAAGTCACTAGCTATTTTAGGATTGTCCTCAGAATTACTGAACCAGACTCTAGAGTTACACATAGCACTGGAGTTTCATTGTCAATTACCAACTGAGTAGGAGTATAACATGAGACAAGAAGAGAGTAATTGAGGAGGCACTCCCTAGAAGTGGAAAAACAGAAACATTCTATTTTCTCTCTTATGTTGGAAATTGGAGAACATTTTGTATCTAGGACAGAAAGTGGTGGAGAGAAAAGTAGTACCACATCTCCTGAGGCCAGAGGTAAACAATGGTATCACCAATGGAGAACTGGGAGTAACAGAATCAAAGGTTTTACAGCATTATCTAAGAGTAGAGTAATTTGAAAATTTGAAGAAATGGCTGAGGGTAAACTGAAGAAAATATTAGATTTGATTTGATTTGATTTGATTTTGTTATGTTAGTCACCATACAATACATCCTTAGTTTTTGATGTAGTGATCCATGATTGTTTTCACATAATACCCAGTGCTCCATGCAGTAGATTTTTTTTATAATAGGCTGTATTTTTAAAAAAATTTACTATGAACTTCATGAAAATGATTTTGTGTTGAACATCCTAGAAGAAATATATAATCAGAAGTAAGTCTCTCAGAAATTAAGTTTTCTTTGCTCATACCAGAAAGGATTGACTTTATTTTCATAATTGATCTTAGTATATAGCCCTAAAATGCATGTCTCTTTAAATATTTAATGACTTTTTATTTTTAGGCTATTAAAATTAGAGACTCTGTGGTGAATAATAATAGAAGTCAATAGTAAATAACATGTTTTCATATGTCCATTGTCCGCTGGGATCTATATACATTAAGTTTTTCAAGCAATGTGCATTTGTTTCTACTGTATTATATGAACAGGTAGAAGTATAATAAATACAACAAAGATTAAATATTTAGCTCATATTTGTTGCTTTTACATAAAATCTTATTGTTATCAAAATATAACTTCAATACAATTATATTATAGCCATGGTAAATCAAGCTTGGTTTTCTCACCTATAAAACAGACACAATGCTTTTACTTGCTTTATATATCTTCAGGATCAAATATGAACATATATATGAAAATCCTATATATATATTATAGGATTCAGGATCAAATATGAAAGTATTTATGAAAGTCCTGTCTATATTTCCAGTCATACCTAAAGAAGTCTATAAATCTATAAATGATATTTGAAAATAAATTAGAATAAAATGAAGAACTATTTTAAGTTACATTTGCACCAAATTTCAGTATATCTTCCAATTTAATTTACAGATAACTTGGCTTAGGAAGCACTAATTTATTGATTCAATCTTCTTAAAAGTAATATAATTTAATTCTTGATTTCATTTTAAATGCAAGAGTAATAAAAATGTGTGGTTTTATGCATCTGAAGCCAACCATAATTTTTAAAAATCTTTATTGTGAAATAGATCATAAATACAGAAAAGCATGATATATAAAAAACCAGTTTCAAAACAAATACCCAATCACACCCCAGGTTAAGTAATAGAATATTGCAAAGATCCCAAGAGTCCTCTGTGTGCCCCTTTCCAATCACATCTCCCTTCTTTTCTCTAAGGTTAACCATTATATCCTCACTTTTGTGATAATTATTTCCTGATATCTATTTTCTTTTTCTCCTTTAAGTTTTACCAACTATGTAGACATCTCTTTTTTTTTTTAAAGATTTTATTTATTTATTTGAGAGAGAGAGAGAATGAGAGACAGAGAGCACGAGACGGAAGAGGGTCAGAGGGAGAAGCAGGCCCCCTGCTGAGCAGGGAGCCCGATGTGGGACTCGATCGCGGGACTCCAGGATCATGACCTGAGCTGAAGGCAGTCGCTTAACCAACTGAGTCACCCAGGCGCTCCCTGTAGACATCTCTTAATAATACTATCTTCACTTGCTTTTGGAGTTTTATGGATGAAAATAATGGAAATAGAAATAAATGGAAATACACTACATATGTTCTTTGTGGTATGTTTCTTTTTCCCACTATTATTTTTATGAGATTCACCCATAGTATTTTGGACATCAATAATTCACTTCCTTTGTTGCCTAATTATATTACACTGTGTGAGTATACAAGTTATTTATCCATTCTATTATTGATAAATATTTGGGTCATTTTGATTGTTCAATTATTATAAAAACTGCTGCAGCCAACAGTCTTGAATACTCTACTGTATATAGCAAGATTTTTTAAATAATTATCTTGCTTTGGAATCACTGATTTGTAAGGTATATGAATCTTTAACTTAGATTTGCCAGACAGTTTTACCATAAAATGTGTTATAATTCCAGTTACTGCACATCCTTCATGAAAAGAGGTAATGTTTGAATTCTTTTGACCAAACTGCTGAGTGTATATTGGTATATGATTATGGTGTTCATCTGCAGTTCTTTGATGATAAGATTAAGCATATATTCAAAGGTTTATCTAACATAGATTTCTTCAAGTCACTTTTCTTTTTGCTTCTCTATTTTTTTTTTTTTTTTTGGTCGGGGGGAAGAGTATCAATCTGTAGGCATTCGTTATACATTCTGTAGAGCCAATTTTTTGTTAATTGTATCATTAGCAACTTCCACAATGTGACCTGTCATCTTACTTTCTCTGTATTGCTTGATAAAAAGAATTTACCCATTTTAATGTAATTAAATTAATCATTTATCCACTTTATAATAATTCCTGTATCGGTTTAATTGAATTTTTTTCCAACTCCAAGGTCATAATGATATTTACCTATTTTATCCCTTTCCTTATTTTTAATTAATTATTCATTTATTCACTCATTCATTTTCCTTACTTATATCTTTACATCATGTGGAATTGATTTTTATACAGTTCTTGAAATATACACCTACTTATATTTTTTGTATTTCTGAATCATTTGTTATAAACTGTGTCCTTTCCCAGCATCTCTTTAGAATCACCTCTGTTACCTACTAAGTGTCTCTATATACTTGGGTCTATATTTGGGTTCTCTATTCTATTTCATCAGCTATATCCACATCTAATTCTGTATCGATATCAATCCTTGTTCCAGTATTTATGCTGCTAAATACTAAATACTAAAGTTCATGCTTCCTGGTAGGGGGACTTTGTCCATTTTCTTGTTCTAATTCAAGAGTTTGTAGGTTATTATTGATTCGATGTTTTCATACATTTTAGAATCTGTTCATCATTTTCCATAATCAAAGAAAAACTATATTAGAATATTAATTAGACATATTTTAAATCAACACATAGATTTTGGGAAATTTTCCATCTTTACAATATTAAATATTCCAATCAATTTAGTCCATTTAATTTGATTTTGTTTAAAAAAATTGATTTTGTTTAATGCCTATATAAGCATTTCTTAGTTATAAACAGTTATAGTTTCTTTCAGAAGCATACCAAACTGTAAATTATGATAAATACTTTGAAATTAATTAAATAAAATTCAACACCTATATTGAGCCCATATCATATTGTAGGTATTGTGCTAAGAGAAAGGTGTAGAGTTAAAAAATATGCTTATTATGATAGTGTTATTTAGCTGTATTTTAACTCTGCATCATTTTTGCATATTATTTGTTTCTTTTTAAAATATTTCAGCTGAATTAGCTATCTGGTTTGCCTTTGATGTGCTCTAGAAAATATTTATGCCAATATAACCTCCTTTTGGCACATTATCATCAAGAGATTATCAACAGAAAAACTTCAGCACAGGAGAATTTTTAAAAATATCAAAACACAAGAAATGAAACTTTCAACTCAGCCAATATTATGAAAATGGCTAAGTAAAGGCAATGAACTGAAATCTAATATCAATCTGGAAATGACAGGCTAAAACTGGAACTGATTTTTAAAACAATCCCAAATGGAAACTAGATTTCTGTTTGGAGACAGTTTTCATTTCCAAAGCTATTTACTCCTTGTTTGAGTGAATAAACTAGAGAAATCCAATTTCCCCTCTATTTCAATAACTTTTGGAACTATCTGTCTCACAGGTCGGGTCATTTTCAAAGCAGAATTGTGGAATTGGTAAGATGAAACAGCATGTTCCTAACTACGACTCACTTATTTAAATTGTATGGTTTGTACTTTTCTTGGGGATTATGAAAAGAAGTAGAATTATTTATTTGCCAACTTTGATGTTGCTAGCTCCTCCAATCAGTTGTGTATTTCTGTGCCTGTGTATTTCTTCCAGTACTTTTCATTTATTAATTCATTCATGCATTCATTCCAATACTCATTGACAAATCAGCACTGGAGCTATGTGAGTGTGAAATATAAATTTGCCCTCTGTGTTCAGAGATTTCATAATCACACCAATGACATCATATAATTCTCATATGTTGGCAGAAAAAATTAAATATTTTCTAAGTGTAGTTAAGTATTATTTCAGAACCATGCCACAATCCTTTAATCTGATACTACTTCATGGAAAAAAAAAACTGAATTCTACTAACAAATTCAAAGATAAAATCTGACTGCTCTCAAAGAATGTACAATAAATAAATAAGAAAGATCATTAAAATTAGAAGACAGAAAAAAACTTAAAAGCAATTCACAAAGTTTATAGTGTATATAAATACGTATATAGATAGATATTATATATCTGTATATAGATGTATGTCCATGCATACGTGAGTATATGTGTGTCTGTAATTACAAATTCTGGCTCAATATCCTAAAATATATATAGCAGTGATAGAACACAGATATGATAAGGGAATTCCAATGGGAATTGGAATCCATGTATGCATTTTCTTTAATCTGCACAACACCACACTAACACAGATATTGGTATGTTCATGTTAGAAAAAAAATGAGGAGATAAAGATGGAAAGAGATGTTGGCACCCATCTAAGATTAGGCATAAATGTGTGGTGTGTGTGTATGTGTGTGTGTGTGTGTGTGTGTGTGTGTGTGTGTGTGTGAGAGAGAGAGAGAGTATTTGTATGTGGGGTGGGGAGGGGAAGGAAGGGATGTGTGTTAATAGTTTGAAGGAACTTCAAAATAGAAAGCTGCCAACAATTTTTATTGCCTAAGACTGGGAACTTGAGTTTACTTCTATGTTTACTTTTGTGCTGGGAAGCCAACACAGATAACCTCATATATTGTATAAATAGAAAACTCAAAGATCAAACTCATTGATCTTCCAAGATTATTGTTTCCAAATCTAAAAACAGTGAAACATATATTTATGACTGAAAAATTAACTGTTTTTTTATATATAAATTGAGTATGTCTATTTATCTTTGTTTTTACTACCAGTATGTCTAATACTACCACTATTAGCTAACATTTCTTAAGTGCTTACCAAGTGTAGAATATTATACTGAGACTTGAAATAAAATGCCTCATTTAAGCAGGACATCATCCCTCCACTGTTTTTCTCAGAATTGTGTAGATGAAGAAACCAAACTTCAGAGGAGTTTCACTTTATGATAGAGTTACACTGCTTTTAAGTAGAAGAGCTGTGAGCTGATGCTTTAAAACAGGTGATTACAGGAATAGTTTTCTTAGGAAAATATTCCTTTTTTGCTAAGTATGTGTTACCAATTGAATTTACCTGTGTATGGTTGTTTTTGCTTTTGTTTTTGTTTCAAAGGAAACACAGTGTTCTTGTCTGAGCAGTTGCCCACAGGAAGATGGACACAGAAGTCTTAAAAACTTCAGCAACTATGTGCAGGCCGAATCTCTTTTTTCCAGTTGACTGAAGAAGAAATTAAAGGCATTTTGTTGGGCTTGGTATAAAAACAACCCATTTGGAATCATCAGTGACATTTAAAAACAAAAACTTGTGTGCCAGTCTCTTTTGTGCTATGTGGCAATTGAGGAGGAGGGCATGATTCGGCTAACAGCAGAATGGGATTGCCTCATGCACAGACCAATGTGGAGCCCACGAAAGCAAACTGAGCCCCATGGAGCAGTACTTTCATGAAGGGCACCATCGAAAGTGTGGAGCACAAGTGAGATTAGAGCAAAAGAAGGACCACAGCCCAAACAAATGTAAGAGAGCAGTATCAGTAACACTGCAATAGACAGAGGTACACTTGGAGTTTAGCTATATTTTTTTCAAGAGAGAGTTTATGTGTAGCCTGATAATTAAGAAGGAAAATTCTGAATTTACACAGTTTGACTGCGAAGCCTTCTCTTTCATTTATTATTGTATATCCTTGAGCAAATTTTTACTTTTGAAACTAGGTTTCTTCAACTCAAGATACAGAAAATAAGAAGGCTTTTTTGGGCTCCTGGGAGAACTAAATATTACAATATAGATAAGGTAGTTAGTATAACACCCAACACAAAGGAAACACCCAAGAAAATTTGCTATGACTTTTATTATATATATATATATATATATAGTATATATAATAGATAATCATATATATAATAGATATAATAGATATATGATCTTTGGCCACCAATGAAAAAGGGAGGAAACTGAGAACCACCTCTGACAAGAACTAAGTTTCCTCTGTGGTCACTACAAGTAGATCAGCTAATCCCTTACACTTGGCACCATTGGAAACTAAGGGGGAAAAAAGTTGTTATGGGACTTGAGTTCATGGAACTTAAGAAATTCAGCCCAAAAGATTATAGTCTTGTACTTGGAAAGGAAAAGCCTAGAACTGTAGAATGCCATTAAAAAACAAAACAAAAACTTTTCAGCTTATTTTGCCTCCTCTAAATGCAAACTATATGGCTATATTCTCATCAAAATATTTAAACAAAATACAACTATTCAAAATTCTCTTCCCGGACATAATTTTATTTTACTTTAAAAAAGAGGAAAAAAGGTGAAAACAGCTAAAGAGGATAAGTGAATGCATGGGTTTCAGGAAAAAAAATGACCTTTCTAATTTATACACTTGAAGTCTACATCTTTTAGGATATTAAGAAAAGGAAAAACACAGAAAACATAAAAAAGTGCCTCAAAACACATCTGAGAACAGGGCGGTCTCAACTTCTAAGAAGCAACATAATTATGTATAGAGTGTGAAATAGGGAATGATATAGATATGCAATATGGAATTGGCTGAAGAAAAGCACTCATCAGGAAGCAGAAAAAGTATATGGATGGAACCAGGTGATAGTGACTACAACAAGATTAACTGCAGTCTCCTCTCTTCACTTGAACAAGATACACTATCCTTCACTAATGTGTTAAAATTTAGAAAAAAAACTAAAGGAAAATATAGATTTTGTTAAGAAATATCTAAAAAAATTTACTGAGAAATGCTCTGTAAGAAGGTTGGTGACTATCTGGAAAAAAAATACTGGTGTTAGCAAGATAAGTGACATAAACCAGTATCATCCAGCTTAGTCATTGGGGTCTGTAGGTAGATGATCATAGCCACTGATAGTGAGAAGGAGTTTGCAATTTAAGTGACTCCTCCCATAGCCCCAACACATAATTATATCTTAACGTCTCCCTCCAAATTCTGCCACTCCTCCAGATATTTGTTAAATGATATTTATTAGTGAGTGGGAACAAAATCATTCACAAAGCTCTTCCATTAAGTTGATGAAGATACAGATAAGTGTGTTTTGAAGTAATTGGACCACACCTGGCATGATGAATCACTTGAAATAACTATAATAATATTCCAAAGGAATAATACATTTATAGTAAGCATCAAGAACTCAGGAATCTCCCAATATTCTTAGACACAAGATCATTTAGGGATCAAGCCTGGGTAGATATCCATTGGCATCCAGGCTAAAGGCATCATGCATGAGCCTTATTTCCTCAAACCCATTATACTAATTAACAAGCCACTAATTTCACCAGTGAAAACCCATTTCTAACATTCATAATTGCTGACTGTTAAAGCCTCTGATGGTGATCAGATAGTGACAACAGAATGGCTTTTAGTAATTTCTGTGGAGTGAAAGTTTCCTGATTAGAATGCCACTGTGAAAATCTTGACTAAACAAATGTCCACACAGTGTACCATAAATGATTCAGACTTATATATCATGATGTTTAAGCTGAAATATTTCAAATTAGATATCATAAGAATAAAAATATAAAAATAACTATTTAATAAAGTAGGTATGATGAAGTGACACATGGGAAGGGTTCATATGAGGCATTATCTAGTCTTGAGAAGTTTTTTAACTGACTGTACCAAAGTGGAAAAAAGAAAGTGAAAAGTCTAAAGTGAAAAGATATAATTGAGAAGACCCAAAAGAATCTAAAACACTTTATATGGGAGTATATGATTTATAAAAGTAATTTCCTTAGGTGTTCTAGGGGAAGGAGAGTGGCTAGAGACTAATAGACTAATTGAGAGCAAAGGTCTCAAGACAGAGGTATTGCATCAAAGAATGCTATGTCATAGGATGTTCTAGATTGTATTGACAATGCAGACTCATAAGAACTGACTGGTGTCTATCCAAGAGTTTGAAAAAATCCAAAATCCAGGTTACCAAAGTTTTGCTTAGAAGCGATTAAACTATCTTTATAAAAAAAAAATGAGAAACAGCAAAGACAATTGTTAACTCATCTCTTGCCCATAAATGGTTTATCACAAGGTTTTGATTACCTTTCCAAAATATTTGTGGAATGAAAATATTCAAAACTGATTAAAGGACAATTAAATTTTCTGTGTGATTCTGGGTTGTAACTCATGAAAGTAGATGTATTGGAAGAAGAAAAGTTCAAGAAATGGCCAACTAGAGGAGTTATAAAAAGTCAGAAGGTAAAAAAAAAAGGGGGGGGAATATAAAGAGTGGAAATATATAAAGAGTGGAAGATATAAAGTTAAAAATAATCACTCATGGTATTTCCTCCTCTTGCTACTCCCCAACTTACAGAGATACACACAACTAAAAGGATACTTCTTACATGAAGCCTCCTCCCTGTTTTTCTCTTTCATAATGCTTTGTGTACACTTATCCTGTGGCAATCACAGAACTTTGTTGTACTGAAGCTTATTAATGCATTTGATTGGGTATTTTAGGAAGAGAGAGCTTCTGAACCATTGGATTCTTTGTTTATGACTGGCAGTTGCAGGATGCTGAGGCAAGAGATTATGAAATTCAGACACAGGTTCTCATCACCTAAGGGCCTAACTAGGAAAGGAAAACTTGACCAAAAGGCCTTTTATTTATTGTCAAATACGCACAATATTCTGTGCGCATAAAAATATTGGTTCTTATTTCTTGAGTAAACAACCTTAGTGAGAACATTCAGTTGTCAGTATTGAATAAAACACATTTATTTTGATGGTTTATATAAAGTGGGAATTAGAAAATGGATAATCTCCATGTTTATCATTTTTATATGAATAAATATACATATTCCAATTCTGGTGTATTTTTTGTGCCTCACTCTGTGGGGTCTCTTTCCTAACTTTGGAGATAATTATATCCTCTGAAGTTTTTAACATTTAACTTCTTAATTATATATTTTTAATGATATTTTACCTATGTCTGCTATTTCCTCTATTAGAATACGAGTTATATAGTGCTTACTCGTGTCATTTTGCACACAGAAGATACATCAGATTTGTTTAATACCTATTTTAAGTTTGTAAGATAGACGTTTAGGAAGAATATGACAGCAATCTTTAAAAGTTGATATGATGAAGAAGAGACAAGAACCTGTTCATTCAATCCAGAATGTTTGAACCCTTTCAGCCTGAAGCAGTTTTTCAACATACAAAATGAAGTTTAACCCAGTGTGATCAACATATGAGCTTATTTTTCTATGCTCTTATATAGGTTAAAAATATAAACCTAAAATATATTATATAAATTCATGAACTATAGGTAAGTGATTTATTATTGAGAAATGGGATTTTAGGAATGTATCTGTGGTAGCATAAGGACAATTCTTAAATGTCAGTTCTCTTGCATAGATTAAATTTCTCAGCCTATTTGAACTCATGCAGTGTGGCCATGGGAAATGAAATGTTAGCAAAATAGCATTTCCTAGCAGAAGCACATGTGATGTTCCCTCCTTTTCTTGCTTTTCTGCATGAGTAAACTTGTATGAAGATAGAACCCTCATCAGTGTGGGTCTCTGAGTGACTAACACATTCAGACACCCTTTGCTGATTTTTAACAAACAATGAACACAGAATATAGTGAGAAATAAACCTTTTCAACTTTTTTAAAAAAGATTTTATTTATTTGAGAGAGAGAGAGAGAAAGAAGGAGTGGGGGTGGGGAGAGGGAAAGGCAAACTCCCTGCTTAGCAGGGAGCCTGACGTGGGGTTTGATCCCAAGACCCTGAGATGATGACCTGAGTTGAAGGCAGGTGCTTAACTGACTGCGCCACCCAGGTGCCCCTAAACCTTTTCATCTTAAGCTACAGACTTGTTTCATTGTTTGCTATCAATATATAACTTCACCTGTCCTGCCTGATACAAATCCCCAAATCTTATGATACATAAGATCTTATGATGCAAAATATATCTATATTTTAAAATTTCTCAAAGTCCTAAGGCCTCAAGCAAAAGGGCTATAGATAACATGAAAAGGGATGGGACCTTGGACACCTAGAAACTTCAACCCTAGCCAGGCTACTTTTGACTATTTTATATAGTAGTTCTGTTGCTCTCCATCCCTCCCCAACACACAAAAATTGTAAACCACTATCACCAAGGATAATTCTTTCATTCCTATTTTCATCAGAATACCAATTGTATACCATAGTCATGCCCTATAAGAGCTTCATGTTTCATTCCACACATATTTGGTAGGGACCTACGGCATACAAAGATATTTATAGGGTTTTGTGGGAGATACAAAAAGTAAAACATTAAATTTCTTGTTCTCCAGAACTAAATAGTCTAGCTGTAAAAGTATATGAATTTTGTTTAATTTCTCCAAATGGGTTGGAGAAGCCTGTTAACATCTCTTTAACATACTACTTGCTCTCAGAAGAACACATGAAATTAAGAATAATGACCATTTATTTTTTAAATTAATCTCCCCTGAAAGAAAGCTACATCATTTCCTATGGAAAATTAGGTCCATCTTTGATCTCCTACTTAAAATCCTTTTTATTTAGGAATCCTTTTTGCTTGCTTTTTTTATCCTTAAATGGATTTTAGGGCAAAACTTGTCTGTGTCCCTACAGAGGCAAAAGGAGTTACAGTAGGATTTCAAATGGCAGCCTAATTTTGTTTCAAGCAGAGTATATTAAAAGGGTTAGAAAAAGTTCTCCCACTTTTTTAGAATGATAGCCTGCATGAACTACAGAAGCCTACAAATAACCCTCTCTCTTCCATTCTTCGCTACCACTGGGGCAGTCTGGGACCACAAGACAAATGAAAATTCCTACCTTCAGGCAAAGGGCTAGAAACAATATGGATAATAGCTGAATAATGTATGGTATAGAAACTACAGAAAAATTTTTAAAAAGTATGTGAAACATTACAACTAAAAGAATTCAAGTATGGTCTGATTCCAAATGAAAGAGATTCTTAATTTTGCTAACACAAATGATTGTAAGGCAGTGTGTAAGAGGTGTCATAAGTGGGCCACGATGCCATTCTCTTCATTTTGAATGCCCTTTTTCTTCTTCCCTAGTCTTTTGAATGGCTTCCTGCCATCAAGGCTCACTACAGATTCTAACTTTTTTTCCTTCTTTCTTTTTTAAATGTTCCCTAATCAGTCCACCAGGAATCATTCTTATCCTCTCTGTGATCATATTGCCCTCACTAAAACATATTTAACTTGTAATGTTTCACCAGTTGGTCACATATATTAGCCTCCTCACCCCAAATAGAAATTGATTTAATTAGCTCTGTCAGTTTCAGAGTTGTGGGATCGAGCCTCCCTTTGGGCTCCACGCTCAGCCTGGAGTCTGCTTGAGATTCTTTCCCTTTTCTTCTCCCTCCCCCTTGTTCCCCCCCAAAACTGTACTCTCTTTCTCTAAAATAAATAAAATCTTAAAAAAAGAAACAAACGGCAACCCCCACCAATGCCACTTTCCATCTTTCTCAATGTTCCCAACAAGGAATTCATGACAATTCTAAATACCGTGTAAATCCCTATATACCATCCATTTCTGCATCATCCCCTTTATCTCTTGATCTAGCAACCCTAACAGAAGAATACCCCTTCATGTAGGAAGCTTGGTTTTTAGTGAATTCGTCAACATCTTTTTTGTATATAATTATAAATTGTTTAAATATTTATTTTGGAAGTTTGTTCAAACTCAACCATTAAGGATAGTAACCACCTGTTTTCCTTGTTTGTGAAAACTACAAGAGCATTTTCCCTTCCTCAGTTCTCTAGCACTCTTGTTATTCCCTGTGCTTCTGCAAAAATTACTGAAAGGATTTCTACATCAACATCCGTCAGTTCCCTCAGATCTCTAGGATGTGATTTGTCTAGTCTAGAGACTTGATGCAATTTAAAGCAACCAGGTACTTTTATTATTGTACCAATTGGGCTTCAATCCCCTTAACCATGTTTGTTATATTCCATCTAGTTTAAAGATCATTCTCATTGATTGAGAAGACAAAAGCAAAATAGGAGCTGAATGGCTCTGCAATCATGTTCCCTGTCATTTGATTTCTCACCATCTGGTCTAAGCAGTTGGGTTTATCCCTTTGTTGTTGTTGTTGTCCTTTATCCTCTTCCTCTTCCTCCTCCTCCTCGTCTTCTTCATCTTCATTGAATAGGTATTTATTAGGCACTTATTCACAATAGACTTTGGGACTACGCTCAAAGAGGGACCAAACATAATTCTCTGTAAAGAATCGCATAAAAAGTTTGAAATTTTCAAAGGTGAATGTGGAAAAGTAAGAGTGAAGTCTAATGCAGTTATGGAGGTTGGCTCAGAATACTTACTCTAATTTTCTTCTAGTGTGACTTTCCTTGCCTCTGGAGAGCAGGAAGCTAAAACAAAAATTTCTCTAATTCATTTTCATCTGATGATCCAAGTTTCATTCAGATTCTACATCAGATGCAAGCACATAAGCCTTGAAATTTGAACTGAGATAAATTGGATATTGGGTATTTCAATCAAGATGGATTACAGCAAGGGGTATCTATGATTCTGGAGCCAAACTGTCTCAGAAGCTTCCTGATTTAGCAGAAATGCCTTCTTGATAGTAGAAAAGGTGGCATGACATGGGACCTTGAAGCAATAGTGGCAGGTTCCTTATTTTACACTTGAGTTTTCCTAATTGGAACATAGTGAGGCTGTTCCAGAACAAGTAACTATAGCTAATTTAGCATCTGAGACTGAGGCAGTCCTATATTTATATATGTAATAAGGGATGCCCTCTGATTTGACAAGCAGCTTCTTAAACATTACATGAGAAGCAGCTCCTTTGGCAGTCTGGTTCTGCAATACAGACTTAAGAATAGATTCTGGAATCTCATCCTATAGATTTTTATTCAATTGTCTTAAAAATTCCATAAGCCATCTGACATGCTGTAATAAATCCTTTTATTCAAATTGTCTAGATTGGAATCTGTTCTCTGGTCTCTGCATCAGAATTGTGACCAATATGAAACCCCAAATAGAATATGCAGAGCACAAAAAAGAATGATTTTTAAAGGTTATTAGAGTAAATCAAGTAATTGAGTTGAATAACAATTGACCCTGATAATAGATCTCCCATTGTGATTTCCGTCTTTTTTACTTTCAGTTATTTTCTGCTCTGTTCTCTCTGTTCCTCATCTGTTGTCTAGGCATGCAGAGAAAAGTAAGAGTAGACTGCACATTCAGCTATAACATCTGTGAGGAAACATTCTTGTGAAATGCAATATATTTCTAATTCTCATTGTTTGATTCCTCCTCAATACAATCTTAATTCAAATCAAACTCATTTACCATTTTATCCTCAAGTGTACATTCTCTCACTTTTTTAACTTAAAAAAAAAAATTTCACTACCAAACTTGCTACCTCTTGCACCCACCAATCTTCTCTGTATCTATGACGTTCCTTTTTGTTTTTGTTGTTTAAGATTCTATATACAAGAGAGGCCATATGGCATTTGTCTTTCTCTATCTTATTTCACTTAGTATAATGCCCTCAAGGTTCATTCATGTTGCTACAAAAGGCAAGATTTCATTCTTTTTTATGGTGAAATTATATACATGTCTCACAATTTCCTTATCCATTCATCCATTTTTAGGCACTTAGATTGTTTCCTTATCTTGGCTATTGTCAATGGTGCTGCAATGAAGGTAGAATGTATATATCTTTTCAAAATAGTGTTTTCATTTTCTTTGGATAAATATTCAGAAATGGAATTGCTGGATCACATGGCAGTTATATTTTTTTAATTTTTTGAGGAGTCTACATACTGTTTTCCATAGTGGTTGTACCAATTTACATTCCCATCAACAATGCTCAAAATTCCCTTTTCTTCACATCCTTGCCAACATTTGTTATTGTCTTTTGATAATAATTTTAACAGGTGTGGCTTCATATCTTATTGTGCTTTTGATTTGCATTTCCCTGATGATTAATGATGCTGAATGTCTTTCCATATACCTATTGTCCATCTACATGTCTTCTTTGGAAAAATATCTATTCAGATCTTCTGCCCATTTTTTTGTTGAATTGTTAGTTCTTTTGCTATTGAGTTATATGAGTTCTTTATATAATTTGGATATTAGGCCCTTATTAGGTACATGATTTGCAATTATTTTCTCCCATTCTGCCTTTTAATTTTGTTAATGGTCTCATTTGCTGTGCAGAAGCTTTTTGGTTTGATGTAGTCCCATTTGTTTATTTTTGCTTTTGTTGCTTTTGCTTTTGGTGTGTCAGATTCAAAAAAATCATCACCAAGATCTATGTCAAAGAGTTTACCACCTATGTTTTCTTCTAACAGTTTTATGGTTTCAAGTCTTACCTTCAAGTTTTTAATCCATTTCAAGTTGATTTTTATGTATGGTATAAGATAGTGGTCCAATTTTACATTGACTGTCCAATTGTCCCAACACCATTTATTGAAGAAATTGCCCTTTCTCTATTGTACATTCTCAGCTCCTGTGTCATAAATTAATTCACCACATATGTGTGGGGTTTCTTGGGGGGCTCTCTATTCTGTTCCACTGATCTATATGTCTGGGTCTTTTTAAAGATTTTATTTGTTTATTTGAGAGAGGGAGAGAGAGTAAGGGAGCTAGCAGGGAGAGAAGCAGAGGGAGAGGGACAAGCAGACTCTATGCTGAGTGGGGAGCCCAATGCAGAGCTTGATCTCATGACCCTGAGATCATGACCTAAGCTGAAATCAAGAGCTGGACACTTAACTGACTGAGCCACCCAGGCGTTCCTATGTGTCTGTTTTTTATGTCAATATCATACTGTTTTAATTACTATAGCTTTGTAATATAGTTTGAAATCAGAAACACTGCTGCCTCCAGCTTTATTCTTGTTTCTCAAGACTGCTTTGGCTACTTGGGGTCTTTTGTGGTTCCATACAGATTTCAGGAATGTTTGTTCTATTTTTATGAAAATACCATTGAAATTTTGATGGTGACTGCACTGAATCTGTAAATTGCTTTGGGTAGTATGAGCATTTTAATGATATTGATCCTTCCAATCTATGAACACATAGTATCTTTCACTTACTTGTATCTTCTTCAGTTTTTTCATTAATGTCTTCTGGTTTTTAATATACAGGCCATTCATCTCCTTGGTTAAATTTATTCCCAGGTATTTTATTCTTCTTTATGAAGTTTTAAATATGATTGCTTTCTAAATTTCTCTTTCTGATAGTTCATTATTAGTGTATAGAAACACACCAGATTTTTGTGTATTGATTTTGTATCTTGTACTGAATTTGTTTATTTGTTTTAACTGGTTTTTTATTTTTATTTTTTTAAGTTTTATGTTTTAATTTTTTAAACTTTTTTAAAGATTTTATTTATTTGACGGAGAGAGACACAATGAGAGAGGGAATACAAGCAGTGGGAGTGGGAGAGGGAGAAGCAGGCTTCCTGCCGAGCAGGGAGCCCGATGTGGGGCTCAATCCCAGGACCTGGAATCATGACCTGAGCCAAAGGCAGATGCTTAATGAATGAGCCACCCAGGCACCCCAAATTTTTAATTTTTTAACATTTTTTTAATTATGTTCAGTTAGCCACTGTATAGTACATAATTAATTTATGTAGTATTCAATGATTCATTAGTTAAGTATAACACCCAGTGCTCATCACAGCATGTGTCAGGTTACAGGTTTTTTAGATGTAATCTTTTTAGGGTTTTCTATGTACAATATTGTGTTATCTAAAAATAGTGACCGCTTTAATTCCTCCTTTCCAATGTGGATGGCTTTTATTTATTTCCCTTTCAATTGCTCTGGTTAGGACTGCCAATACTATGTTGAATGAAAGTGGCAAGAGTGGACAATCTTATCTTGTTCCTAATATTAGAGGAAAATATTTACATTTTGACCACTGATATGATTTTAGCTGTGGCCTTGCCAAACATGGTCTTTGATATGTTGAGGTACATTCCCTCTATATTCACCTTGTTGAGAGTTTTTATTATAAATGGATGCTGAATCTTGTCAAATCTTTTTTCTGCATCTACATAAATAATCATATGATTTTAATCTTTCATTTTGAAGATAATGAACCATCCTTAGATCCCTAGGACAAATCCCATTTGATCATGGCATATGATCCTTTTAATGTATTATTAAATTTTGTTTGACAGTATTTTGTTGGTGATATTTGCATCTATGTTCACCAAGGGTATTGGCCTGTGATTCTCTTTTTTCTGACATATTGTCTGATTTTGCTATTGGAATAATGCTGGCCTTTGAAATGTGTTTGGAAGAGACCTCTGTCTTCTATTTTTTTGGAAGAATTTGAGAAGATTTAGTATTAATCCTTCTTTGAATATTTGGTAGAATTCACTAGTGAAGCCATCTGGTCTGGACTTTTGTTTCTTGGGACATTTTTGATTACTGACTCAATCTCCTTTCTAGTAATTGATCTGTTTAGATTTTCTATGTCATCATGACTTAGTCTTGGGAGGTTGTATATTTTTAGGAATTTATCCATTTCTTCTAAGTTGTCCAATTTGTTGGTGTATAATTTTTCATTGTAGTCTCCTATGATCATTTGTATTTCTGTTGTATCAACTATAACATCTCCTTTTTCACTTCTGATTTTATTTTTTTAATCTTCTCTCTTTTTTCTTGGTGAGTCTAACTAAAGGTTTGTCAACTTTATCTTTAAAAGAACCAGCTCTTAGTTTCACTGATTTTTCCTTTTAGTCTTTTTGTCTTATTCCATTTATTTCTGCTCTAATCTTTTTATTTCCTTCCTTCTGCTAACTCGGTTTCATTTGTTGTTATTTTTCTTGTTCCTTGAGGTGTATAGTTGGGTTGTTTATTTGAGATTTTTCATGATTCTTGAGGTAGGCATTTATCACCTTGAACTTCTTTCTTATAACAGCTTTTGCTGTCACATAAATTTTGGCATGTTATGTTTCCATTTTTATTTGCCTCAATATCTTTTTGGATTTCTCTTTTATTTCTTCTTTTACCCATTAGTTGTTTGGTAGTGTGTTATTTAATCTCCACATATTTGTAGATTTTTCAGTTGTCTTTGTATCATTAATTTCTTGTTTCATAATATTGTGGTCAAAAAAGATGCTTGAAATGATTGTAACCCTCTTTCATTTATTAAGATTTGTTTTGTGGACTAACATATGATCTACCTAAATGTTCCATGTGTACTTGAGAAGAATGCTAATTCTGTTGCTTTGGGTTGGAACATTCTGTAAATATCTGCTAAGTCTTTTTTTTTTTTTTTTTTAAGTACATCCTGGCCCATTGTGGAGCCCAACATGGGGACTTGAACTCAAGTTCAAGTTGAGCTACACACATGCCCCTGTTAAGTCTATTCTAACATGTCTTTTAAGGCTGATGTTTCCTTATTGATTTGCTGTCTGAATGATCTACCCACTGTTATAAGTTGTTCTTCTTTGATATGAAAAATGGCGTTTTATGACTTGTGTTGAAAAAAGTAATTGAAAACTACTATGAGCATACCCAATTATACTGAAAAGCACAGATAATGCTTGAGGGAATATAGTGAGAATATTACTAATTGCTAGATCAAATTTACAAAGAATAAGGAGACAGGAATAAGGCAAGAAGACAAAATATTCATCTGGAACAGTTAAAAGATGAATGATGACATAATTATAAAACAGAAAACTAATGTTCTAACCAAAGCATGCTTTCTCCTTCAATTAATAATAATTCAGTGTGGTGTACTATGTAAAATAATTTTATAATGTCAGTTTCAGTTCTTTTGTGAAACCACAATGAAAGACAGACCAAAGAGATGAATGATTTGCAACAAAGATAATGCAGTGACAACAAGAACTATTAATAGCCATCTAAAATCATAAGAGCTGTATAAATCCTCCTAAACCTTTATCCATATGCTCTCCCCAACAAACATGCTCAAAAGGTTAAGAAGGTAATACTTTGTATCCTCCTTGTCATTTAATTTCTTTGGAAGTCTGAGCGTTCATGAACTTTCAAATCTGCCTGGCACTTCTACATTTTTTTCTTGGATTTTGTCTACAAATACTACACTATTATTAATGTGAGAAGTTCTTTCACAGAAAGCTGAAGACACAATTCATTGCCCACTAGCATCTCTAAATATTAAATAAAAACAGCATTTAAGGGGAGGGTGGCTCAGTCAGTTAAGCATCTGCCTTCACCTCAGGTCATGATCTCAGGGTTGGGTCCTGAGATTGAGACCACTATTGGGCTCCCTGCTGAGCTGGGAGCCTGGTTCTCCCTTTTCCTCTACCGTTTCCTCTATTTATGCTCTCTTTCTCTCTCTCTGTCAAATAAACAAATAAATAAATTTTAAACACACATACACAAAAACACAGCATTTAAAAAAATGACAAAAGAAAAACAAGTTCCAATTAACCACCTAGACAATAAAGCAGTATGAAGCAGATACTGCCAGGTAGTATTCAGGGTATTACACATCGGTTATGTATTCTGAGCACTTCCAGAGACAGTGGAGAAACACACTAAAAATTCCAATACCATAAACCTGCTTTTAAAATTATGGTTCATCATTCTTCTAGTTGTACTAAAAATAGTCACAAGCTTATTTCTATGACTTACATTTAAATTAACAAAGAAGTATGCCATCGGGTAACAGGGCACCTAGAGTACATCTTCTCAAACTCTTAAGATCAATGAAGTAGGAGATGGAAGAAAATAAATTATCCTATCAGGCATAGAGATTGTTAAGATATTGGAAGGTTAATAAATAGGAAATGTAATAACTCCTATATACAGAAAGGAGGAAGGCTGAAGGCATTCATTTTTAGTAACTTTGATTTAGAGTCAGCCAATATTGTTGAGAGGACTGTGTGCCACAGTCATTCTGCTATGCACTTTCACAACGATTGTCTATTTAGCTTCAAAGATTATCCTGGCAGGTACGAAGTATTACTCTCATTTTACAGAATAAGGAAACAAAGGATATTAAGAAATCTGCCCAGGGGCGCCTGGGTGGCTCAGTCGTTAAGCGTCTGCCTTCAGCTCAGGTCATGATCCCAGGTTCCTGGGATCGAGCCCCGCGTGGGGCTCCCTGTTCTGCGGGAGGCCTGCTTCTCCTTCTCCCACTCCCCCTGCTTGTGTTCCTGCTCTCGCTATCTCTCTGTCAAATAAATAAATAAAATCTTTAAAAAAAAAAAAGAAAGAAATATGCCCAAATCCACAAAACTGTTAAGTGAGAGAGGGCACATGATAAACAGTGATTCCCTCTGCAGGGTGAGTGCTGGATGGCAAAAGCAGAGGAGAAAGTGTGAGTGGTGCCCACATTCCATGCCACCAACCTAACAATCTGTAACAAATATTTGCCACATTATACTCCATTAACATCCAGTTAAAATGTGTCTATTTTTCAGTGTATTAACGTATTATCACTATAGCATAGCATAGGCATATACCACTATGATTCAGGAGGATAAAATTATTCCTGAAAAATTCCCATAAGCTCTCAGTTATTTATCCACTCTACCACTTTAACATTCACATTGGAGGATCACTTTCCATCAGGATAAAAAAGACTTTATTAAGAATAAGATAATGAATATGAGGAAAGTTATTATTAGAATGTATTTTAAAAAGCCATGATATAGACTTGAATTTGGTGGATTAATGGGACATTAAAGAGACAAGGGCTAAAGATAAAAACAAGCTATCATTTACATAATATTTCATTAGTATCTGGAGGTACAGAGATCAATGTAATAATTAATGGCACAGTTGGGATCCCTTACATCTCACTAATCATTAACAGGATATAAAAGCATTGATGTAATTGGGAAATTTGACCAAACTTCATTGTAGATGAAAGGAAAATACACTGGAAGTGATTTTGTTTAGCTCATGTATAAAAACTGTTTCCACCAGGCAGTAATAACAGAAATCTAAGGAAATTTCCTACCAACTACATAGCACAGAGTGATAGATAAAAACAGAACATTTTATTTTTTCCCTTTATTTTCTATATCATTTTCACATTCTCCCTCAGTTAATTGGACACTTACTTAAGCCATATAGGTCATATATCCTAAACCTAAATCTTAAAATCCTAGGGAAAAAGTTTTTACTATCACCATATCTACTGTGAAATCATACCTATACAAAAATATGAACCTTGGATTTTTTTTTAATTCCATGGAATAATCTGGTGAATTAGTTGATGTCATAAGGAAATTATTTAACTATGTAGTATTCAAAATAAAATAAAAATACATTAATAAAGCTGCATTTTAAAGTATGACAAGGAAGTAATTTCTACTTTGATTTAATGTCATAATTACTATTTTATTATTGTGATAATTAAGAAACAAAAGTATAACTGTTACAATATGATCCATACCAGAATTCAGTTAAGTAAACCAATGGAAAAATCAGAAATTCTTATAGAATTTCAGAGGTCCCCAGCTGTCAAAAATAAATTCAGTCTTGGGGTGCCTGGGTGGTGCAGTTGGTGAAGTGTCATGATCTCAGAGTCCTAAGATCGAGCCCCATGTTGGGCTCTGCACTCAGTGTGGAGTCAGCTTGGGTTTCTTTTTCCCTCTCCCTCTGCTCCTCCCGCTGCTTTCTTTCTCTCTTTCTCTCTCTCAAATAAATAAATTTTAAATTCAGTCTTGAAAGACAATAAAAAAAAATGCTGGAAAGGAAGTCTGAATCATTGAAGCATGCTGCCATGTATTTCTTCAATGTTAAGGATCAAAGAGGGAATTGTCTTATGCTCCTCTACTTCACTGAAATAAAACTTTAGTTTACAGTGAATAAACTGTGTAGGAAATCAATTGAATGACTTTTGTTAAGATACTATTGGGTACAAGGTACTGTGCTAAGTGGTCCAGTAACAAAGATGAATTAATAGCTGTATTAGTTTGTTAGGGCAGCCATAACACAATACCCAAGACTGGTATGGCTTAAACAACAAAACTTTATTTTCCCACAGTTCTGGAGGCTAGAAACCTCAGATCAAAGGGTTTGTTGACAGCGTTTGTATCTCCTGAAGCCTTTCTCTGTGGCCAGCAGATAGCTGTCTTCTCCCTGTGTCTTCACATGTTCTCCCTCTGTACATGTCTTGTGTCCTACTTTCCTTTTTTGTTTTGTTTTGTTTTGTTCTTACTACTTTCCTTTTTTTATATATAAAGACACCAGTCATATTGAATTGGGCTCATTCTAATGACCCTTTAATGACCCGATTTCCATATGCAGTCACATTCTGAAGTACTGAGAGTTACAGCTTCAAAATATAAACTTGGGGGGACACAGTTCACCCAATAACAATAGCCCTCCAGGACCTCCAATAATAGAGAAAAAAATATATAAAAGTAGCTACAGTAAAAGGCAGAGAGTGATAAAAGTTTCAGTACAAATCCAAGATTATGAGAGAGCATAGAGAGGTTTAAAGGAGAAAGAAAGGTTTAAAGGATAAAGTGGTGTGTGAAGACAGGATTTAAGCAGATTGAGATGAATATGGTGAAAAGGGCAGAAAAAGGCATGACTGGAGCAAGGGCTGTGTAGGGCTAATTTATCTTTTAATAATCAAACCTTCTCTGATTGACATGACATATTATGTATTTAAGATGATAAAGGTCATTTGGTTGCTGATAGCACATCAGCAATACAAAATCATATTTTCTTCAGTTTTCTATGTAAAATATGTCACAGGCCAAGAACAAGACAAATCACACAATTCTCCACCATCTTCCAACGTACCATTTGCACTCATGGACATTTTTTAAAAGAAATAGAACAGGGAGGGAATTAGAATTGTACCAATCGTAAACCAGAAGATATGGATAATAAAAGTCCAATAGCGATCAGATTATCCTTGTGGGAAATCTATATATCAAAAAACTACACCTATAGATTTTTGTTCTGAGGGTCAGTTCCCAAATTTATGTGATACAATGGTATTTTAAATTCTTTCCTGTAATAAACTGTCACTATCTGAATTTTAAAAAAAGGTAGATTTGGGATATTTTATTACCAGTGAGCTCAACCTATGCATAGCTGCCCAAAACATTATTCTTAGTCCTGTTTGCTAAATAAGTCATATTTCTGACAACAACATCTTCTCAATTTTAATTAATTTTATTTAAAAACACAAGAGGGATAGTAAGGAACCTACACAAAATACACTTTTGTATTTTCAAAGGGGAAAAATACTGAACTTTCAGTGGAATCACAGTAAATGTGTGCTTCCTCATAACTTCTTACATACGTCACTGGCGGATAAACTGAATTTTTACTCACTACTTAAAACTCTGACAATTCAATAGCACACAGCCAGATAACATTTAAAATGTGGCAAAAAAGGCCCCTTAAAGTTTTCTCCTCTACTGTCAAGACAATCATTGAGGTACGTGTCATAAACTGTTTGAAATACATATATATCCTACATTTCATATCACTTGTTAGTGCCTAATTAAGCAGAAAAAAATTTAAGCTTAGTGAATTACAAAATCAAAATTAAAACACATCAGGTTTTACATCAGGAGATAAAGATCTTGGCACATAAACCTTTAGCCCAGTAGGAAATGAGCTTAATCTTTTACATTGGGGAAAGGTGCACAGTGATCATTCTGTGCAATTACATAGCTAGGCGAAGGCTTGATGTGGAAACAGCATTATTATACCAACAAGAAAAATCACTTTGCATAGTTATGCTTAATTTTTGCAGTCGCCTAGAATAGTTATGCTACATATACATTCTGGCTTTGCCCTAAAACCTGCGTTGGGAGGTTGTGAAATGTGAAAAGTAAATCTACCCTCAATTACTTGAAGGTTACTCCTGCGGAAATCAAATGAGAGCTTATTAAGCAAAACAAATTTAATTAAACAAATGCTTATTAAGTGTCTGCAGTATACAAACGTTGTGTAAAGCTCTGCAATGAAGTAAAACCTAACAATCAGCACACATCCACTGTATTGGGTTGCTTCTCGTTCTTTGACTTCATCTTTACTAATCAGATGTTTTGAGTGTTTTTTAATTGTTTTGTTTTTCTCACATATAAATTCTCCTCCAGAATCTCACTAACTTCTGATAAGAAAGAAGAGTCTCATTTTCCCACTCAAAGCATATATTTTTTTAAGATTTTATTTATTTATCTGAGACAGAGAGAATGAGATAGAGAGAGCACATGAGGGGGGGAGGGTCAGAGGGAGAAGCAGACTCCCTGCTGAGTAGGGAGCCCGATGCGGGACTCGATCCCGGGACTCCAGGATCATGACCTGAGCCGAAGGCAGTTGCTTAACCAACTGAGCCACCCAGGCGCCCCCACTCAAAGCATATTTAAAAGTCTAGCTCAAAGGGATATTTATTTTGCTTTATCATGATCTACAAAATTGTTCAGCTTTGTCTTCATGGGCAACCAATGACTTATAGAGGAAGAGATTTCAGCTTTTGTTAGTTATTTGACTCAAAAGCTGAATAACAAATCAAAGGTTAGCCTTAAGAATTAGGTATATCTTTCTCTCTGATTCAATAAAGTTCAAGATGGAAAAACCCAGAATTATGGTTTATACATGACCTCCATATTTTGACAAAAAAATAGGCAAAAACTAGTTTGAGAAAACAATTTTTAATAGGGGATAATAGGCTACTCTGAAAAAGAAGTGCTTTTACATACCTTTAATATTAGAGAGGAGCTAAAAGTAACATCGTTCTTATTTATGGTCCTAGAGAATTTCAACAATTCAGGAATTCTTTGTGACAGGCTTCTATATTTTAAACATGATTATACTAGCAAAATTCTTTTTAGGTGGAACAATAAATGAGGATAAATCGATAAAACTCTTAGAGTTCCTGGGATAAATGTTTCCACACATGTTAATAGTAGCATTTCCCACCCCCCCAAAAAAAGACATCCCCAGCTTTTTCTTTTTAAACATTTCCTTGGCGATTTGGGGTCTTTTCTGATTCCATACAAACTTTAGGATTGTTTGTTCCAGCACTTTGAAAATGTCATTGGAATTTTGACTGGCGTTGAAGGTATAGATTGCTCTGGGTAGCACAGACATTTTAACAATGTTTATTCTTCCGATCCATGAGCATAGAATATTTTTCCATCTTTTTATGTCTTCCTTAATTTCTTTCATGAGTGTTCTGTAGTTCCTAGAGGATAGATCCTTTACGTCTTTGGTTAGGTTTATTTTGAGGTATCTTATGGTTTTTGGTGATATTGTAAATGGAATCATTTTTCTAATTTCTTTTTCTATGGTTGCATTGTTAGTGTATAAGAAAGCAACTGATTTCTGTACATTGATTTTGTATCCTGCCACAGTACTGAATTGCTGTATGAGTTCTAGTAATTTGGGGGTGGAGTCTTTTAGGTTTTCCACATAAAGTATCACATCATCTGCAAAAAGAGAGAATTTGACTTCTTTGCCAATCTGAATACATTTTAATTCTTTCTGTTGTCTGATTGCTGTTGCTAGGACTCTAGTACTATGTTAAACAATAGTGGTGAGAGTGGGCATCCTTGACGTGTTCCTGATCTTAAGGGAAAGGCTCTCAGCTTTTCCCCATTGAAGATGATATTTGCTGTGGGTTTTTTATAGATGTATTTTATGAACTTGAGGAATGTTCCCTCTATTCCTATACTCTGAAGAGTTTTAATCAGGAAAGGATTCTGTATTTTGTCAAATGCTTTTTCTGCATCCATTGAAAGGACCATATGGTTCTTCTCTCTCCTCTTATTAATGTGTTCTATCACACTGATTGATTTGTGAATGTTGAACCACCCTTGCATCCCGGGGATAAATCCCACTTGGTCATGGTGGATGATCCTTTTAATGTATTGTTGGATCCTTTTTTTTTTTTTTTAAAGATTTTATTTATTTGACAGAGAGAGACACAGTGAGAGAGAGAACACAAGCAAGGGGAGTGGGAGAGGGAGAAGCAGGCTTCCCGCTGAGCAGGGAGCCCGATACGGGGCTTGATCCCAGGACCCTGGGATCATGACCTTAGCCAAAGGCAGACGCTTAACAACTGAGCCACTCAGGTGCCCCGTATTGTTGGATCCTATTAGCTAGGATTTTGTTGAGAATTTTGAAATCCATATTCATTAGGGATATCAGTCTGAAATTCTCCTTTTTGATGAGGTCCTTGCCTGGTTTAGGAATTAAGGTAATGCTGGCCTCATAGAATGAGTCTGGAAGCTTTCCTTATGTTTCTATTTTTTGAAACAGCTTCAGGAGAACAGGTATTATTTCTTCTTTGAATGTTTGGTAAAATTCCCTCAGAGAATCCATCAGGCCCTGGACTCTTGTTTTTTGGGAGTTTTTGATCACTGCTTCAATCTCGTTACTGGCTATTGGCCTATTCAGGTTGTCAATTTCTTCCTGTTTCAGTCTTGGGAGTTTATAGGTTTCCAGGAAGGCATCCATTTCATCCAGATTCCTCAGTTTATTGGCATATAGTTGATAATAATTTCTAATAATTGTTTCTATTTCCTTGGTGTTAGTCATGATCTCTCCCCTTTCATTCATAATTTTATTTTTTTGGGTCCTTTCTCTTTTCTTTTGGATAAGTCTGGCCAGTGGTTTATTGATCTTGTTAATTCTTTCAAAGAACCAGTTTCTAGTTTTGTTGATCTGATCTACTGTGTTTCTGGTTTCTAATTCATTGATCTCTGCTCTAATCTTAATTATTTCTCTTTTAATGCATAGCTTAGGCATTTGTTGCTTTTTCTCTAGTTCTTTAAGGTGTGGAGTTAGTGAATTCAGGATTTTTCTATTTTTTTGAGTGAGGCTTGGATGGCTATGTATTTTCCCCTTAGAACCATCATGTTGCCCGATTTCAAGCTATATTACAAAACAGTGATCACCAAGACAGCATGGTACTGGCACAAAAACAGACATATAGACAAATAGAACAGAATACAGAGCCCAGATATGGACCCTCAACTCTATGGTCAAATAATATTCGACAAAACAGGAAAAAATATGCGATGGAAAAAAGACAGTCTCTTCAATAAATGGTGCTGGGAAAATTGGACAGCTATATACAGAAGAATGAAACTCGACCATTCTCTAACACCATACATAACGATAAACTGAAAATGGATGAAAGACCTCAATGTGGGACAGGAATCCATCAAAATCCTAGAGGAGAACATAGGCAGTAACCTCTTTGACATCGGCCACAGCAACTTCTTTCAAGATACATCTCCAAAGGCAAGTGAAACAAAAGCAAAAATGAACTTTTGAGACTTCATCAAGATAAAAAGCTTCTGCACAGCAAAGGAAACAGTCAACAAAACAAAGAGCCAACCCACAGAATGGGAGAAGATATTTGCAAATGACACTACAGATAAAGGGCTGGTATCCAAGATCTATAAAGAACTTCTCAAACTCAACACCCAAAAGCAAATAATCAAGTCAAAAAATGGGCAGAAGACATGAACAGATACTTCTCCAAGAAGACATACAAATGACTAACAGACACATGAAAAAATGTTCATCATCATTAGCCATCAGGGAAATTCAAATCAAAACCACATTGAGATACCACCTTACACCAGTTAGAATGGCAAAAATTGACAAGGCAAGAAACAACAAATGTTGGAGGGGTTGTGGAGAGAGGGGAACCCTCTTACACTGTTGGTGGGAATGCAAGTTGGTACAGCCACTTTGGAAAACAGTGTGGAGGTGCCTCAAAAAATTAAAAATAGAGCTACCCTATGACCTAGCAATTGCACTCCTGGGTATTTACCCCAAAGACACAGATGTGGTGAAAAGAAGGGCCATATGCACCCCAATGTTATAGCGGCAATGTCTGCAATAGCCAAACTGTGGAAAGAGCTGAGATGCCCTTCAACAGATGAATGGATAAAGAAGATGTGGTCCATAGACACAATGGAATATTATTCAGCCATCAGGAAGGATGAGTACCCAACTTTTACATCAACATGGATGGGACTGGAGGAGGTTATGCTAAGTGAAATAAGTCAAGCAGAGAAAGTCAATATTCATATGGTTTCACTTATTTGTGGAACATAAGGAATAGCATGGAGGACATTTGGAGAAGGAAGGGAAAAATGAAGGGGGGAGAATCGGAGGGAGAGATGAACCATGAGAGATGATGGACTCTGAGAAACAAACTGAGGGTTTTAGAGGAAGGGGTGTGGGGGGATGGGTTAGCCCAGTGATGGGTATTAAGGAGGGCACATACTGCATGGAGCACTGGGTGTTATACGAAAACAATAAATCGTGGATCACTACATCAAAAACTAATGATGTATTGTATGGTGACTAACATAATAAAATTAAATTTAAAAAAAAGATAAAAAAAAGTCATGCACCAAAGTAAACACACACACACACTATGGAACAGCTATTAGAACTATATAAATATTGATGCAGAAAAATTATGAATTCATTTATTTAAATTGTGACAGTGTAAATATATATTATGCTTTAAAAAAGTACTTTTAATATGGGCACCACACTTTTTTCGGCTAAATATGATAAAAGAGATCTATATAGAACTGATCTACAATTTAGAGTAAGTCTCCATCGTTCCTTAGCTGGTTTTTATACTTAAATATGTTACCTTAAAATTTACTGATCATAAACAATTTATACAGCTTTAAATAACTAGATTTTATAACCCAGTTCACAAAGAAAGAGTAAAGTTGCAAGACTGAGTATCTCTGTTTTCATGAAATTTCCCAGGTAGTTAGGTGAAGAGGATTTATATGCAATTTCTAATGGAAACATAAAGTACATAAATCACCATCAAAATGGTGGATGCAAACCTGCAAGAAGATATTAAATGATGCCATGGGAATTTAAATGTTGCTATAATATATTAATTATTGAGATACACAAAAAAGTCATTCCTCCCATGACCAATTTCCACATATAACATGAGAACTTTATAAAAAAAACAAACAAAAACCCTACATTTCATCCACATCTGAAATGTCCTAAAATAGACCACATTGAAAAGGCTATGGGAAGTTGCATGGCAGCTGGTCTGGATGGCACTGGATATTTTAAAAATCAATATATTACAATTAAGTGTTAGATTTTTGGCAGTTTCAAGTATATCTTTTTTTGGTTTAGATTTTTAATAGTCATATTCTAAAATTATCATTTAACAGGTACTTGTGTTATGAAAAACTGAAATTTCAAAGCAGCTGATTTCCTACAAGGAAATCAGTGGTGTAGAAAGAAAATAAACATATAAAATTATAAGTGGATGGAAATGATTAAGTCATTTGTAAATTCTAGCTAATTATATATTTTAAAAATTGTTGTGGAAAACCAGATTGAAAATTGATTGCTATACATCCATAATTATTATAGAGATGAATAAAATAATATAGTAAACATGGATTTTGCTTTGAACCTTCTTTGAATTAAATTTTGTATGTCCATATAGTGAGCTATTAAATGCCAATATATGAAAGAGTAATCACAAAATCAAGGAAAAATTTAAAAATGATGAGGCTTCAAAGACTGGTTGTCACACAATTCCTTTGCTGATAGAAAGACAGTCTTGGTGTCTTCCCTAACAGAAACTATTTACCATGTTATAATTGGCATCTGAAGTATTCTTTCCTCCATTAGACTATAGATCCCTTATAAATAAGTCCAATGTGTCTTATTCACCATTGTATCTCTAAGGTAAATAGAAATTGTCAATTTTTGTTGACTGATGAAATAAATTATTAACTTGTAAATATCAAAGTGTGTGTTGAGCGCTTGCTTCAAAGACATTCATTCCTCCATTACTTACTATCAAAATTGCCATAAAGATGGTAGCATAAAAATGTCACTTAAATCATGCTGTCAAACTGCTATGGGATACTTTTCAGCTTTACCTTGAGTTTTCATATGCCCAAAGTAAGAAGATTCAATACCCTACAATAGGTTCCAATTATTTTGATGCTTTAGATGTAATCCAACAGAAGGAAAATGTCTGTCATGCAGACCTGCTTATCAAGAAGCAAGAGCTTTCATCAAATCTCCTTAGTAAAGGGAAATTTATAACATCCTAGGAAAGGTTATACAAGGGTCTTTAATCTTACATGTAGTACCAAGTATGACTAAAGTTAAGGTTTGGTAAAGCTGTATGGTAAGATTACATTGTTTATTATCCTATACACTCTAGTCTTTCAGGGATGCTTGAAATATTTCACAATTTTTTAAAAAAATCTAGTCATCATTTTGATACCCTCACCCACAAAACAAGGGTAAAAAATCATACAAGATCTCACAAAATATCATTCCATCAGAATACGACCCTGTTGATAAAGGTTTAAGTTCACCCTCACAAAGCATTTTCTTAACCTGTATTACTGAGATTCACAATCAAGTTCAAGAATACTGGATGATCTCCATTATTTGGTGAGTTAGAGGTGCTGATATGGGTCGCCTGGGAAGATCTCTCTGTTACCCCAGGTACACAATCAACCATGTGGCCTGTTTTTGCACCTTGACATTTACTTCTCCTGTAACTACTTTATTATAAAAGTTTAAGAAATCATAATAAAATACAGAAACTGTGTGCTTCAATAATAATGGATACTATTTTTTCATGAGATTTTGTTCTATCTGATATTGCTTTTACAGAATAAAACATTACCAAGTCCCACATGTACTCTTTTTCAGTCCCTTCCAACCCTTTCTTCTCCAGAGTTAATCACTCTTATGTATTTGTTATGTGTGGCATTTATGGCACCCTACTTGTTCACATTGCTCTAAAACTTGCTAATTTACTCAACAGTGCTTTTAAAAATCTGTTCCATTGACATAAGAAACAAGTTTTTTTTAACTACTATGTTTGCTGCTATATTCATTCTCCTACCTATGGGTATTTATATTATTTCAAACTTTCACTAAAAAAAATCCATAATGATCATACTTGTATAAATTTTCTTTATGAATATGTGCACAAGTTTCTCCAATATATATCCATATATATATATAGAGAGAGAGGGATATTTGTGGCAAAATAGTCCAGGTACCACATAGTGCTATTTTTGTTCTTCAAACAGATTATAACAATTTACCTTCCCAGAAGCAGTGTGTAAGAGTTCTCATTTTACTACATCTCGTCAACATTTGACATTATATCATATATATTTTTTAATGCCTTGACATGTGATAGCTAGATATTTTTTAAGTTATTTTGATAAACTATAATGTACTAACTATTGGGATGGTTAAACAAGGTAGCCCCTTTAAAGAGGTTTATCTTTATCATACCTGTTTTAAATTTTTAGCAGTGGCCTGCCACTGTTGCTAGTAATAATGTCTATCTTTTACTGGGCCACTTATTATGTTCTAATCACTCTTCAAAGCATTTTAAGTATATCATTTTATTTAATCCTTCCAACCATGTGAAAATGTGAGTTCTAAGAGGGCAGGGAGTTACGTCTGTTACATTGATTGTTCTAGCTCCAGGATTTAAAACAATCTCATCACCTAGTACGTGCTCAGTATATATATGTTAAATAAATTAATAAATATGTTTTAGTCAATGAATCCTGCTCTAACAAAATAATACAGCCTGGGTAGTTTATAAATGACAGAAATTTATTTTTCACTGTTGTAGAGACTGGGAAGTCCAAGATCACGGTGTCAGCAAGGTTGCATTCTGGTGAGAGCCCTCTTTCTGGTTCACATTCAATGCCTTCTCTCTATATTCTCACATAATGGAAGGGACAAGGGATCTCTGTAGGGTCTCCTTTATGAGAATATTAATCCCCTTCATGAGGGTTTCATCCTCCTGACCTAAGTACCACCCAAAGGCCCTGCCTTCTAATACTTTCACATAGGACACTAGGGTTTCAACATAGGAATTTGGGAGGACACAAACATTCAGACCATGGCAAAATAATATAATTATTAACATTTTAGAGAAGGGCATTTGGTGAGTAGAAATTATTGCTCAAAGATCATAGATTTGGTAGGAAATGACAAAATCATTAATCCTAAGCACACTTAACCCCTTCCAAACTCTTCTTTTCTTGTGCTTCCCATGGATTCTAGGGATATAGCCCATTGTCTTGATGCCTCAACTATAAGATTTCCTTTAGTGGTGAAATCTCAATAGGAATGATATATGTTTTGTGAGAAAGTAATCCTTAGCTATATTTCTCAAATACATATAAATTGTTCACAGCACAAGCTCTGGGGCCACTCTGTAAGCAGAGGTTTTTATTGTTTTGTTAAGATTCTCCAGGATGCTATTAAAGTTCTTAAAACTATGCCAACACAAACTTGCAAGCTCAGATACATGACTTCCCACTTTCAGATCCTGTATCTAGGAGGAGGCATGCTTTTTCCATTTCTCCTACCTTTGGAGAAAATGTAGGTAAGGAGCATCCTGCTTTTCCTGCCTAAAACCCCTTCATCTCTAGCTGGAGACTTTGGTCTTTCAGAATGCTCAGGAGCATGTCTTAGAATTACAAGTAGGTGGGGCAGTATTGTATGGCAAGGGGAAACTTGCCCTTAAACCCTTAACTAATGTATAAAATTTCTCACAGGATTCACCATATTAAGGATTTTTATTTACCAAAATTACACTTATTAAATACATGTGGTGCTTACATTTGAGACACTGCCCAGAAATAACTAAATACAAATGAAATTTTGGTAATCACTTTGATTCTGTTTTTGTTGAAAGTTTCTGAAATTTGTGTCTATTGCAAATAATATGGTAACTAATAATGTACATACATTCACTGAGGCAATTTTAAGAAAATCCTTTATTAAAGGTCTATTTTTGTCATTCGGAGCATTCGTTAAGTACATAGCTAGGGCATTTTCAGAATTTAGGAAATATTTATTACCTTTATATACAAGTCTAAGATGCAAGCCCTTAGTGCTATTTATTTTATCAGTAAGATTATTGATGATTACTCCAGCTCTACCTTAAAGGTCTGATAAAAATTCTCCCTCCAATCTGATTTTGGCAAAGTCAAAAGAGGACTTCTAATTATGGCTTTTCTAAAAATTGAATTCATAATATTCAAACAATAGTACTGCAGGGTATCCATTGTTCATTCAAATGAGAGCATCTTGAGTGAACTTGCCTATGAGTACATGGAATGATGCATGATAAATTCCAGTTCACATGCCCAAACTATTCTTTCGTCATGTAAGTATAGGCAGTCATTCAAAGCCTAATCAGCAATAGAGCAATAGTGGATTACTTTGGGAGAGCCTATTCAATCATTTCTGAAAGCATGCTTTTTCCCTGTCTTTCCATGACTTACGTAAAGCTGTATGATTTCCCCAGTCTCCATAGCAATCACTGAGGCGTATACCATACCATTACATGAAAATGTAGTCACAAAAGACCCAGAGAAAAAAATCTTACAACCACAGCACTGTCTCTTGATTTTAGCCAATGGCATAGAAGATCCTGGCTGCAGGTCATCACTGGATTATCCAGATGAAGAAGAGATTTTTTTTTTTCTTGGTAAACGGGCACCCAAGTTATTCAGCCCGAGCCAGGTTTAAGTCATCAAATTGGCTCTCACCTCACCTTCCTATTGTTACATCTTGGATGTGTCAGTCTTAAACGTTTTAATTCCTTGGAGGTGAGGTGGAGAAAATGAGGGAACAACTGCTTTATATTGGGTTTACTTTATTTTCACTTCTAAGAACAATTAAATCATTATTTAGCTCTATACTACCTAATTCTGTAAGGGTGATTTTCAGAGTTAGTGATCTGAAAAACTGATGTAGTCTGTGACACTACTAGTTAATATTTTAGGTGATCTACATCTTCCTCAAATGTTTAGGGTTTTATATAATATCACCTATTGACTTTGTAAGCCCAGTACCAAACCAGATGTACCCTCTGTTCCTGTAATGCTGGTCAACTTGCCCTTCCTCAAAGGTACCGTGCACTTTCACACACTTTTTTTCTTTTTCTGGGATGCTATTCCAATTTCTTCGAGGTTAAATTCAACAATTCAGTTCAAATGCTATATCCTTAAAAATGCTCCCCTCGATACTCTGACATTCCAGCAGGATTAACTGCATAGCATTTTGTTAATATGATGATCAAAAACTTTTGGAATTTAATTTGATATACTAGATTGTGTGTTCTCTGAAAGAAAACTTTGTGCCTTTTCCTTCTTTATAGCCTCCTCTACTTCCCAGCATATTGCCTTGCACATAGTTGATATTCAGTATATTTTTATCAAAATCCATTTTGCAGAATATGATTTCAATCTCAACTTTAAAAGAATATATTTTATTGAAACACATCATGCCTTGATGCCTTTAATCAACTAAAACTTCAAATAGGTATATATTGAAGAGATATATGTGAATGTATGATAATAGATAATTATTATTATATAACTTATCTTTGCACAGATATATACTATGTTGGTCATCCTTTAGTCCCAGCATCTATTCCATAACCATTATATTGAGTATTAAGAGTGCTTAGTTTGTGTGCAATTGACTTAACATTTTGATCTTGCTAATATTATGTGTTTATTAATTTTGAAAGAAAATTATGTCTATTTATTTTCATTTTTCTTTGTCAAATGATTCAGATAAAACTCTGTAGAAGCCAAAGATCATGTTTACCACAATGTCATGAATGGAGGATTTTGTTAGTGCATTTTTGAGGATAGCATCAGAGTTATCTTTGTGTCACTAAGTCAAGGTCACAGAACATTGTGATGATTAATGCTTAAAGTTATTTTCCATAACTTGAAGATTTCTTAAACTATTTATTCCAAAGATGAACACGTTTATTCAAAGCATAAGACATAAACCTCCTCAAATTAATCTCACACAGAATTATAAAGGGGAATAAATATTTTTATTCATTCAGCAAATACCTATTGAAAACCTTCAAGCAAACTGGAAGCAGGAGGTTCAACCAGAAAAATTATGTGGTGATTAAGGTAAGAGAGAGTGGTTTGAACTGGGGGGTGAGAGCAGTGAATATGGAGAAAAGTGGGTGTATTAGAAATTTAGAACGTGGAAGAGAGAGATCTCCAAGCATCTTTCAACACTATACTTCACTGAGAGTCAATATGATCCTATCTTTAAAATGAGAAAATCTTTTACAATAAGGGAACAACAGAGCTAATTCTAATCAGTAAGTGGTCAATCTCTCTTTTAGAAAATTCCAAACCATTGTCTGTAGCTTACTCTATTCCTCATGTGGTCCCTTCCCTCCAACAATCCCCATCATCACAGCTTTCTTGCAAGTTATCTCTTCCGCTAACTTCTTTTTCAACCTCAAGTACCTTTTGTAGGGTTTAACACTTCAAATTATGCAATAAATATTTAAGGAATGAATGAATAAATGAAAGAATGTTCATGTCTTCACAAACCCTCATATTTAGTCAGTTCTTAGTAATTGTTAAATAGTTCATATGGTCCAAGTCATTTCCTCTTCTATCAAAGTGTACTTTTTCTGAGCTTAGTTCCTTAGGGTTACAATTCACTATGAGTCAATTAAGGCAATGATTCAAAAAGTTGAGGCATATGTTAACATGTTTCCTCTCCCAAATGTGCATCTTAAATGGAGATCTTAAACATTTTATTTTCCCATGTGTATAACTAATATTGGAGATTTCAGGCATCTTGGCAGGCTGGGAAGACAGAGCTTCACAAATCTCATCACACAGGAACAACTTCTGTCTACACGAAAGACAGACCTTGATGTGGTCAAAGAGTCTTTCAGTCCAGCAACTCTCTGACAAGTTCTGTTACACGTATTTTCAGAGAGTGATAAAACAAAAACAACAACAACAACAAAAAGAAACACCCACACACAAACAAAAACAAGGAACAGTGAATGGTATGGGGATAAATCCTACTGTCAGTGATTGGACAAAATGTTTGGAGACATATGCATTTAAAAATTTTTTTCTAATTACTTGCAAGATGATACTGAAAGTATTACATAAATAACACTAAACTGGAAAGATCCTTTTTTGGATGACTAAATGTCAAAGAACTTAGCCAAACATCCCTTTGATTTTAAAGGTGAGTTTTGGTTCACTGTTTCATTTTATTTTTACACATAAAAAATTTAAATATATAATAAATTGATGAAGTTGCTATACCTGTTATGGTTTTCAAGAAAACACTGATTGTACTTATGTTCAGAGTTTTCTATGTATATGATGAAACAAAATAATGCAAAAATGGCTTCTAAAAATTGGTATTTTGAGTTCTGTATATCATGAAAAATTTGGTGATTATATAAACATACAATTTAAAAATCATCAATGATATTTCTATATTGGGAAAAGCAATAGTTAAATAAAAGACATTTGTTATTATTTCAAGAGCTGTTAGTCAATATTAGATGATCTAATCACTCTAAAACATTATTATAATGCAAACATTTTACCAGTGTGATCCCTACCTTTGCCAATGACAATAAAATAATAGTTTAAAGTCCAAGAATCCTTTCTCACTGGTTTTAGGTTTTAAGTTTTGTTTATATTTTAATGCGGAGAGCTGATGTTCAGAGAAGCCCCAGATTTTCACAACTGACCCAGAAGAAAAGTGGGAATCTTTGCAGGGCCTCTATTATTTATTCTTATAAAAGAAAACAACACCACCAACAAAAAAAGAATTGAGTATTATTATCAAGTACTGAAAGAAAACCGAAGAAAAAGATGAAATTATTTTATAAAAATCATGAAAAGAGAATATCCTCTAGGTAATTCACAAACATGAACTAATTTGTCAGTTTTTCTACCTGGCAAACAGAGGAACCAGCAGTCTGTGAGTACAAACAGGATTGCTGAACGATCATTACAAAGTGTCACCAGAAAAGTCGTTCACTGCTAATCACATCAGCAACTTTTTCTAAGACAACCCGCCCCCACACAAAAGCTGCCAGGCTGCGACAGCCACCATCACTGCTCTGTGAAGCATGATTAGCCATCTGAAATAAAGTACCCCACCCATTGGTTGGCCTGTGATCTTGGACTTGGGACTTCTAGCCTAGTACTAAAAAAGAAGCCAGTTAGAAGATTGTGAGAAAAGATGCCATTATTTGTGGGAACCGATGTTGAAAGTTATGATGTAATGAGAATCATCAATGGGGTTCATGCTAAACTAAACAAGATAAGTTTAAAGATAAAATGATTTTAGAAATTCATGAGAATATGCATTTTATAAAAAAATATCACATTCCAGTCTCTTTCAAAAAAAGGAAAAAGATATAATCTATTTTATTTTTTAAAAGTTTTTATTTAAATAATCTCTACACCCAACATGGGGCTCAAACTCACGACCCTGAGATCAAGAGTCGCATGCTCTTCCGACTGAGCCAGCCAGGTGCCCCAAAAATGTAATTTATTTTAAGGAGAGGCTTAATTTTTAAGAAAATAAAAAAAGATTAAGAAGTATTTAGTTCTTTGCTGTTATAACAATATAATCAAAACCTGAATTATGCTTCTGAGAGTATGGTTTTATGAGAGTAATTTCATAATCCTATGGTATGCTATTCTATTATGTGATAAAAGAATCATCTAGGTTTGACATGAAATCTCAAGCCCATCTGTAACTTATGTAGTCAGCTGTTTAGACTTATTTATTTGATTATTTAGATCACCGTTATTCAAACACATATACTGGAAACTCAAGTACATATAGTACCTCAAATCAATGAAGAGTTTTCCTCTCTGCCTCTCTATCTAAATTCTCTAGTGAAGAAAAATTCTGTTAGAAAAGAAGTGCAGAGAAATCAAAAGATATAAATATGTTAAACGGGGAGATGATCATTTATTCAAAAAGCCAGAAAATGCCTAAGATTTTCAGTACTATTTTCAATTATGCTTTGTTTGTGAATAGGAGTTTCTTTTAGAGATACAGTGTAAATTGTTGAGTTGTAAGGATTACAAGGCCTAAGGCTCATTATCCTAGAGTAGATCACATAGCAGTACTTAGCTTCAAGAAAGATGATCATTAACAAGAATCTCATTATATTGCATAAAATTAATTATATTCAGAATCATCCTGTTTCAGAAAACTGACAAGAGCAAATGTATAAATTAAAAGATTCAAAACATACCAGATACAGCAAGGAAGTCATCAATGCTTGTAATGTCATCTACAGCTTCAGTGAGGACATGGATATGATTCTCCCATGTGTGCTTGTACATTTCCATGGTTTTTTTGACCACTTGACTTTTGGGTCTTGCCGCCAAAGCAAGTGCAGCATTAATGATCTGCAAAGATATACAACGTTCCAATAGTGATTTATTTGGGAATAGTTACCATTGTGCAGATAACAGGTATTCTTTTAAAAAGAAAACACATACATTTTTTAACAGCTTGGAAAATGGTAAAATGCCCTTGTGTGTAACTCCCTCTTCACTTTTGGTAAAATTTTTATTTTATTTGTGGCTGTCACATTCTTCCTAAACTTCTTACAAACTTAAAATAGGTATTAAACAAATCTGATGTATCTTCTGTGTGCAAAATGACACAAGTAAGCACTATATAACTTGTATTCTAATAGAGGAAATAGCAGACATAGGTAAAATATCATTAAAAATACAAAATTAAGGGGGGAAGGAGCAAGATAGTGGAGGAGTATGAGAACTAAATTTCGTCTGGTCCCAGAAATTCAGCTGGATAGGGATCAAACCATTCTAAACACCTACGAACTCAACAGGAGATCAAAGAGAAGAATAGCAACAACTCTCTGAACAGAAAAGTGACCACTTTCTGGAAGGTAGGACATGAGGAAAAGTCAATCTGAGGCAATATTCAGGAGGATAGATGACAGGGGAGGGGGCTTCTGTCGGCCGCTTCTGACAGGTGATAGAGCCACGGAGCACAAAATCGGAACTGTTAGAAGTCTGCTCCGCTGAGGGATGTCGCTCCAGTGGCTAAGTGGGGGGTGAAACCCTCGCTGGGACAGTATGGTCTGAGGACCGTCAGGGTCACAGAAAGACTGGGGGTGCCTGAGTGTGGCAGAGCTCCCAGGTATCGGAGCCGGGAAGCTGGCCACAGAGACGGAGCTGAGGCGTGGGTTGCCATAAACCGTGTTCCGTGGCACATTCAGGCCACTGCTCTTCCAGTAGGGACCCAACAAGTGGCAGATCTGGGGAGATACCCCTTCCTCCCCGGGGAGGAGCAGCATAGGAGTGCATCGCAGGGATCTCCTGGGTTTGGAGACTCCACACAGGGTCGTGGGCCAGAGATAGAAATTCTTGGTCCCAGACTGGATGAGCATGGAGTGTGGCCAGAGACCAGGGAGATGGGAGTGACTGACTGCTTTTCTCTGGGGGCTCACTGAGGAGTGGGACCCGGAGTTCTTGACTCTTCTGGGTGGAGATTGGCAGGCCACCATTTCACTCTGGTCCTCCAAAGCTGTATGGAAAGCATACAGGGAACAAAAGCTCCCGAGAGTAAACCCGAGCAGATTACTTAGCCCCACCCAGCTAGGGCAGAGCAATTCCCCCTCTGGCAAAGACATTTGGGAACCACAGCAACAGGCCCCTCCCCCAGAAGATCAGCAAGAACAGCCAGCCAAGACCAGTTTACCGATCAATGAGAATGGCAGAATTCCAGAGCTAGGGGAATAATGCACATAGAATTCATGGCTTTTTTTTTCCCATGATTCTTTAGTCTTTCAAAGTTAATTTCTTTTTTAACTTTCTTTTTTTTTTAATTTTTCTTTTTCCCTTTTTCAACCAACATCTTATTGATACATTTTTAAAAAAAATCTTTTTTATTTTTCATTTTTAGAATCATATTTTAACCCTTCATAGTGTTAACCTTATTTTGGGTGCATATATATATATATATATATATATATATATATATATGTATATATATATATATATATAGTTCTCTCTTTAAAATTTTGGGATAGAGTTTCTTCTAACAGATCAAAATATGCCCTAAATCTCTAGTGTATGGCTTTGTTCTAGTCTCCTGCCTGATCACATTCTCTCTTTTTTTTTTTAAATCCTCTTCTTTCTTTTTTCAAACAATTTATCTTATCAAATCCTTTTATAAAATCTTTTATAACTTTCATTGTTACAGTCATATTCCATCCCTTCATCGTATTAACCCTCATTTTTGTACATATAAAAGTTTATCTTACTTTAAAATTTGGGGAGGCACATTCTTCTAACAGACTAAAATACTCCCAAAACCTAGTGTGTGGCACTGATCTATGTACCAGCCTGATCATATTCGAACATATTCTATTTTTTTAGTTTTGTTTTTCTGTTTGTTTTTATCTTTTTCTTTTTCTTTCTTTCCCTTTCTTTTCCCTCAGTTTCAGGTCTTTTCTGATTTGTTTGGAGTATATTTTCTGGGGACATTGTTACCCTGTTAGCATTTTGTTCTGTCATTCAACTATTCTCCTCTGGACAAAATGACAAGACGGAAAATATCACCTAAAAAAAAAGAACGAGGCAGTACCAACTGCAAGGGACCTAATCAATACGGATATTAGTAAGATGTCGGAACTAGAGTTCAGAATGATGATTTTAAAGATACTAGGTGGACTTGAAAAAGCATGGAAGTTATTAGAGAAACCCTTTCTGGACAAATAAAAGAACTAAAATCTAACCAAGTCAAAATCAAAAAGGCTATTAATGAGGTGCAATAAAAATTGGAAGATCTAACTGCTAGGATAAATGAGGCAAAGAGAGAATTAGTGATATAGAAGATCAAATGATGGAAAACAAAGAAGTTGAGAAAAGACAGAAAAACAGCTACTGGATTGCAAGGCCAGAATTCGAGAGATAAGTGATACCATAAGATGAAACAACATTAGAATAATTGGGATCCTTGTTTTTGTTTGTTTTTAACTTTTTTTCTTTTTTTTCTCTTTTTTTCTTTCTTACCCTCTCTTTTCCCCTGGTTTCAGGTCTTTTTTGATTTGTTTAGAGTATATTTTCTGGGGACGTTGTTAACCTGCTAGCATTTTATTCTCTCATTCATCTATTCTCCTCTGGACAAAATGACAAGACGAAAAAAATCACCTCAGCAAAAAGAACAAGAGGTAGTACGGTCTGCCAGGGACTTACTCAATACGGACATTAGTACGATGTCGGACCTAGAGTTCAGAATCATGATTTTAAAAATACTAGGGGGCTTGAAAAAAGCATGGAAGTTATTAGAGAAACCCTTCCTGGAGAAATAAAAGAACTAAAATCTAACCAAGTCGAAATCAAAAAGGCTATTAATGAGGTGCAATCAAAAATGGGGTCACTAACAACTAGGATAAATGAGGCAGAAGAGAGAGTTAGCGATATAGAAGACCAAATGATGGAAAATAAAGAAGCTGAGAAAAAGAGAGACGAACAACTACTGGATCACGAGGGCAGAATTCGAGGGATGAGCGATACCATAAGACAAAACGACATTAGAATAATTGGAATACAAGAAAGAGAGAGAGGGGCAGAGGTATATAGGAGCAATTTATAGCAGAGAACTTCCCTAATGTGGGGAAGGAAACAGGCATCAAAATCCAGGAGGCACAGAGAACCCCTCCCAAAATCAATAAAAATAGGTCAACATCCCGACATCTAACAGTAAAACTTACCAGTCTCAGAGACAAAGAGAAAACCTTGAAAGCAGCTCTGGAGAAGAGATATGTAACCTACAATGGTAGAAACATTAGATTGGCAACAGACCTATCCACGGAGACCTGGCAGTCCAGACAGGACTGGCATGATATCTTCAGAGCACTAAACGAGAAAAATATACAGCCAAGAACACTATATCCAGCTAGGCTGTCATTGTGAAGATGTCAATGCTACCTAGAGCAATCTACACATTCAAAGCAATCCCCATCAAAATACCATCCACTTTTTTCAAAGAAATGGAACAAATAATCCTAAAATTTGTATGGAACCAGAAAAGACCCCGAATAGCCAGCAGAATGTTGAAAAAGAAAAGCAAAGCTGGTGGCATCACAATTCCGGACTTCCAGTTCTATTACAAAGCTGTCATCAAGACAGTATGGTACTGGCACAAAAACAGACACATCGTTCAATGGAACAGAATAGACAGCCAAGAAATGGACCCTCAACTCTATGGTCAACTAATCTTCGACAATGCAGGAAAGAATGTCCAATGGAAAAAAGACAGTCTCTTCAACAAATGGTGTTGGGAAAATTGGACAGCCACATGCAGAAGAATGAAACTGGACCACTTCCATACACCACACACAAAAATAGACTCCAAATGGTTGAAAGACCTAAATGTGAGACAGGAGTCCATCAAAATGCTAAAGGAGAACACAGGCAGCAACTTCGTCGACCTCAGCCACAGCAACTTCTTCCTAGAAACATTGCCAAAGGCAAGGGAAGCAAGGGCAAAAAGGAACTATTGGGATTTCATCAAGATAAAAAGCTTTTGCACAGCAAAAAAAACAGTCCACAAAACCAAAAGACAACCAACAGAATGGGTGAAAATATATGCAAATGACATATCAGATAAAGGGCTAGTATCCAAAATCTATAAAGAATTATCAAACTCAACACCCAAAGAACAAATAATCCAATCAAGAAATGGGCAGAAGACATGAACACACATTTTTCCAAAGAAGACATCCAAATGGCCAACAGACACATGAAAAAGTGCTCAACATCGCTCGGCATCAGGGAAATTCAAATCAAAACCTCAATGAGATACCACCTCACACCGCTGAGAATGGCTAAAATTAACAAGTCAGGAAACGACAGATGTTGGCGGGGATGCGGTGAACAGGGAACCCTCCTACACTGTTGGTAGGAATGCAAGTTGGTGCAACCACTCTGGAGAACAGTATAGAGGTTCCTCAAACAGTTGAAAATAGAGCTACCATACGGACCAGCAATTGCACTACTGGGTATTTACCACAAAGATACAAATGTAGGGATCCGAAGGGGTACATGCACCCCAATATTTATAGCACCAATATCCACAATAGCCAAACTGTGGAAAGAGCCAAGATGTCCATCGACAGATGAATGGATAAAGAAGAAGTGGTATATATACACAATGGAATATTATGCAGCTATCAAAAGGAATGAGATCTTGCCATTTGCAACGATGTGGATGGAACTGGAGGGTGTTATGCTGAGCGAAATAAGTCAATCAGAGAAAGACATGTATCATATGATCTCACTAATATAAGGAATTCTTAATCTCAGGAAACAAACTGAGGGTTGCTGGAGTGGTGTAGGGGTGGGAGGGTTGGGGTGGCTGGGTGATAGACATTGGGGAGGGTATGTGCTATGGCGAGCACTGTGAATTGTGTAAGACTCTTGAATCACAGATCTGTACCTCTGAAACAAATAGTGCAATATACATAAAGAAAAAAAAAAGAAGAAGATAGCAGAAGGGGAAGAATGAAGGGGGGGAATCTGAGGGGGAGACCAACCATGAGAGATGATGGACTCTGAAAAACAAACTGAGGGTTCTAGAGGGGAGGGGGGTCGGGGGATGGATTAGACTGGTGATGGGTATTAAAGAGGGCACGTTCTGTGTGGAGCACTGTGCTATGCACAAACAATGAATCATGGAACACTACATCCAAAACTAATGATGTAATGTATGGTGATTAACGTAACAATAAAAAAATTTTAAAAAAAGAATAATTGGGATTCCAGAAGAAGAGGAAAGAGAGAGAAAGGAAGAAGGTATACTAGAGCAAATTATAACAGAGAACTTCCCTAGTTTGGGGAAGGAAACAAGCATCAAAATCCAGGAGGCACAGATAACTGCTCTCAAAATCAACAAAAATAGGTCAACACCCCTACATCTAATAGTAAAACGTACGAGACTCAGAGACAAAGAGAAAATCCTGAAAGTAGCTCAGGAGAAGAGATCTGTAACCTACAATGGTAGAAACATTAGATTGGCAACAGACCTACCTACAGAGACCTGGCAGGCCAGAAAGGACTGGCATGATATATTCAGAGCACTAAATGAGAAAAATATGCAGCCAAGAATATTATATCCAGCTAGACTGTCACTGAAAATAGAAGGAGAGATAAAAAGTTTCCAGGACAAAGAAAAACTAAAGGAATTTGCAAACACAAAATCAGCCCTACAGGAAATATTGAAAGGGATCCTCTAAGCAAAGAGAGAGTCTAAAAGTAACAGATGAGAAAGGAACACAGACATTATACAGTAACAGTCACCTTACAGGCACAACAGTGGCACTAAATTCATAACTTTCAATAGTTACCCTGAATGTAAATGGGCTAAATGCCCCAAACAAAAGACACAGGCTATCAGATTGGATAAAAAAAAAACAAGACCCATCGATATCCTGTCTGCAAGAGATGCATTTTAGACCCAGAGATAAACCCAGATTGAAAGTGAGGGGGTGGAAAACATTTACCATGCTAATGGACACAAAAAGAAAGTGGGGTGGCAATCCTTATATCAGACAAATTAGATTTTAAACCAAAGACTGTAATAAGAGATGAGGAAGGACACTATATCCTACTTAAAGGGTCTATCCAACAAGAAGATCTAACAATTGTAAATAAATATGCCCCTAACATGGGAGCAGCCAATTATATAAGGCAATTAATAACAAAAGCAAAGAAACACATTGACAACAATACAATAATAGTGGGGGAATTTAACACCCCCCTGACTGAAATGGACAGATCATCTAAGCAAAAGATCAACAAGGAAATAAAGACTTTAAATGACCACTGTTCCAAATGGCTTTACAGACATATTCAGAACATTCTATCCCTAACAACACAATACACATTCTTCTCTAGTGCCCATGGAACATTGTCTAGAATAGATCACATCCTAGCTCACAAATCAGGTCTCAACCAGTACCAAAAGATTGGAAACATTCCCTGCATTTTGTGGACTACAGTGCTTTGAAATTGGACCTCAATCACAAGAGGAAAGTCAGAAAGAACTCAAAAACATGGAAGCTAAAGAGCATCCTACTAAAGAAAGAATGGGTCAACCAGGAAATTAAAGAAGAGTTAAAAAAAAAAACATGGAAACAAATAAAAATGAGAACACAACTGTTCAAAATCTTTGGGATGCAGCAAAGGCGGTTCCAAGAGGAAAGTATATAGCAATACAAGCCTTCCTCAAGAAACAAGAAACGTCCCAAATACGCAACCTAACCCTACACCTAAAGGAGCTGGAGAAAGAACAGCAAATAAAGCCTAAACCCAACAGGAGAAGAGAAATAATAAAGATCAGAGCAGAAATCAATGAAATAGAAACCAAAAGAACAGTAGAACAGATCAACGAAACTAGGAGCTGGTTCTTTGAAAGAATTAACAAGATTGATAAACCCACGGCCAAACTTATCAAAAAGAAAAGAGAAATGACCCAAATAAAAAAAATCATGATGAAAGAGGAGAGATCACAACCCACACCAAAGAAATACAAACAATTATAATAACATATTATGAGCAACTCTCTGCCAGCAAATTAGATAATCTGGAAGAAACAGATGCATTCCTAGAGATGTATCAACACCAAAACTGAACCAGGAAGAAATAGAAAACCTGAACAGACCTATAACCACGAAGGAAATTGAAGCAGTCATCAAAAATCTCCCAACAAACAAAAGCCCAGGGCCAGATGGCTTCTCAGGGAATTCTACCAAACATTTCAAGAAGAATTGATACCTATTCTTCTGAAACTGTTCCAAAAAAGAGAAATGGAAGGAAAACTTCCAAACTTGTTCTATGAGGCCAGCATTACCTTGATCCCAAAACCAGACAAAGACCCCATCAAAAAGGAGAATTACAGACCAATATCTCTGACGAACACGGATGCAAAAATTCTCACCAAAATACTAGACAATAGGATCGAACAGTACATTAAAAGGATTATTCACCAAGACCAAGTGGGATTTATCCCTGGGCTGCAAGGTTCATTCAACATCCACAAATCAATCAATGATACAATACATTAATGAAAGAGAGAACAAGAACCATATGGTCCTCTCAATAGATGCAGAAAAAGCATTTGACAAAGTATGGCATCCTTTCTTGATCAAAACTTTCCAGAGTATACGGATAGAGGGCACGTACCTCAATATCATAAAAGCCATTAATGAAAAACCCACAGCGAATATCATTCTCAATGGGGAAAAACTGAGAACTTTCCCCCTTAGGTCAGGAATGCGGCAGGGATGTCCACTATCACCACTGCTCTTCAACATAGTATTAGAAGTCCTAGCCACAGCAATCAGACAACAAAAAGAAATCAAAGGCATCCAAATCGGCAAAGAGGAAGTCAAACTCTCACTCTTTGCAGATGATATGATACTGTATGTGGAAAACCCAAAAGACTCCACCTCAAAACTGCTAGAACTCATACAGGAATTCAGTAAAGTAGCAGGATATAAAATCAAGGCACAGAAATCAGTGGCCAACAGACACATAAAAAAGTGCTCAACATCACTCTGCATCAGGGAAATCCAAATCAAAACCTCAATGAGATACCACCTCACACCAGTCAGAATGGCTAAAATCAACAAGTCAGGAAACGACAGATGTTGGCTGGGATGTGGAGAAAGGGGAACCCTCCTACGCTGTTGGTGGGAATGCAAGCTGTTGCAGCCACTCTGGAAAACAGTACGGAGGTTCTTCAAAAAGTTGAAAATAGAGCTACCATATGATCCAGCAATTGCACTACTGGGTATTTACCCCAAAGATACATATGTAGGGATCCGAAGGGGTATGTGCACCCTGATGTTTATAGCAGCAAGGTTCACAATAGCCAAACTGTGTAATGAGCCAAGATGTCCATCGACAGATGAATGGATAAAGAAGAGGTGGTATATATATATATAATAGAATATTATGCAGCCATCAAAAGGAATGAAACCTGCCATTTGCAATGACATGGATGGAACTGGAGGGTGTTATGCTGAGCGAAATAAGTCAATCAGAGAAAGACAGGTATCAGATGACCTCATTGATATAAGGAATTCTTAATCTCAGGAAACAAACTGAGGGTTGCTGGAGTGGAGGGAGGTGGGAGGGATGGGGTGGCTGGGTGATAGACATTGGGGAGGGTATGTGCTATGGTGAGCGCTGTTAATTGTGTAAGACTGTTGAATCACAGATCTGTACCTCTGAAACAAATAATACATTATATGTTAAAAAAAAATAGAAGAAGAAGAAGATAGGAGGAGGGGAGAATGAAGGGGGTGAAATCGGAAGGGGAGAACAACCATGAGGGACTATGGACTCTGAGAAACACACTGAGGGTTCTAGAGGGGAAGGGGGTGGGGGGATGTGTTAGCCTGGTGATGGGTATTAAAAAGGGCACGTATTGAATGGAGCACTGGGTGTTATACGCAAACAATGAATCATGGAACACTACATCAAAAACTAATGATGTAATGTATGGTGATTAACATAACATAATAATAATAAAAAAAGAAAGAGGTAGAAAACAAAGGAATTAAAGAGTCAGATGAGGAAGAAAATCTTTTCTAAAGGTTAAATGCTATAGGAGAGTCAAGAATAATGAGGACTAAAACAGCTTTTGGATTTGAAAACACGAGTTGATGGTGTAGCAGAATATTGGACACAGGATTCAGATTTCACCAAAATATGATGGCAATAAGAATAAAAAAGAAAGATTTTCTGCTCAGTAACCTAAAGGCTGCACCTTACTTAAATGACTTTCAATGAATTATTGGAGGTAGAGGAGGGGAGAAAATGGTTGCTTGAAAATATTATGTTGATATTGTCTTTTATTTCTTTTTTATGAAAGAAGAACACATTGAATTTTAAAGACACACACATTACTTTTAGAAATAACTACTGTGCAATATTCCTTGAATTCAGTGTTAGTTTTAATAACCTATTAACTTACAATGTACATTTGTGCACACTGCAAAGGCTCTGGTCTCTGGTGTTTCATTGTTCCTGCAATTGGACAACTGTGTACACATGTGGTTGTGCCGAAATTATGCCTTCACAGAAAGTACTGGTGTGGAACCCTCAGTGGAAATATGGAGTCATGAATATAAGACAGTCTATATTTTGTAAGGACATTTTCAGTTCTGCTTCTAATCCAATTTATCTGATTAAACAGTGCACACTATGAGAAAACTTTATCCTACTTGACTCTCCTGATATTTAGCTTAAATCTAAAAGCAGACAAAATTCAGAAGATGTGTTATCCCTCTTCAAGGCAGAAGAAATCTTCATTCCAATGTCACACTCCTGGCATTTTAGCTATATTTCTAGAGGGGAAAAAAAGACAATTCTTAAATCCTCTTCATGCATAACTAAAGGTGAATGAAATACATTATGTTGCTTCCTGACACATTTTTCTTCAGATTATGGTTGAGATGTGTACATGTCAGAATCACCCCTGACCCTGTGAATCACCTAGTCAGCTCATGTCTGAAAGAGTCTCTTTAACTTCAGGAGCTTATTATATCTTAACAGGACTATCTTAGTGGCCCTCTAAATAGTTACCTAATTTGAGTTCTACTCCAAGTCATTAAAACCCCTACTACAAACACATTTCTTTCTCAAATGCAAAAGTGACCCTCCCCTGCTGATAACCTTTGATAGAATCCTAGGTGACTAAAAATAAAATCCAAATTCCATTTCACTGAATCACAGTCTAAAAACCTCCACAAGCTGGCCCTTACCTATAGTTCACTGTGTTGGAAAAATTACCCCCTCCCCCCATTTTAGCCTATGTTCCAGCCATACTGTCTTAAGCTCCATCTCCTGGTGATACCATGTATTTTTACATCTCTATGATTTTGCTTTTACAACTGAAACCTCCTTAACATCTTAGTTCCATTCTTTTTCCTGCTGTGGTCCATCTGAGGAAATATTTCCTGTCTCTGCTAAAATGTTATTATTTACTGTGAAATCTGTCCTATTCCCTATAACCAGGTAACTGAATTGTATTCTGTGTTTTAAAAAGCTCTTTGTTCATATAACAAAATTCTTATGGTATTGCATGATTGTTTATACACATGTCTGCTTCACATGAGCCTCTTTCATAAGTGGGAGTATGTCTTATTCATCTTTGCTGCTTGACATACTAAGCATGCCAGTCATAATTATTACTCTATTTATAAACTGTCCTTAAAACACACTATTCTACTTTCTCTCTCTACAAATTTGACTATTCTAGACATCTCACAGAAGAGGAATCATGATATTTGACCTTTTGCATCCAGCTTTTCCACATATAATAATATCCTCAAGGTTCATCCATGTTGTAGAATGTGTCAAAACCTCACTTCTTTTAAAGGCTAAATAGTAGTCCACTATATGACATATCGTATTTTGCTTATCTATTCTTCTGTTGATGAAAATTGGGTTGTTTCCACCTTTTGGTTATTGTGAATAATGCTGCTATGAACATTGATTTACAAATATGTGGTTGAGTCTTGGCTTTCAAACGTTTGAGCTACATACCCAGAAATAAAATTGCTAAATCATATGATAATTTTATACTCAATTTTTTTGAGGAAATACTATACTATTTTCCTCAATGGCTGCAGCTTTTTATACTCCCACAATGCACAAAAGTTCCATTTTGTCTTCATCTTTGCCAACACTTATTTTCTGCCTTTCTAAAAATAATATCCATCATAATGTGTGAGAAGTGGTATCTCATTGTGGTTTTGATTTTATTTCCCTAATGATTAATGATGTTAAGCATCTTTTCATGGGCTTATTGGCCATTTGTATATATCTTCTTTGAAGAAATATCTATTTGAAACTTTTGCTCATTTTCAAATTGAATTGTTTCTTTTGTTGTTATTGAGTTTTAGAGATTTTAAAATATTTTTTGGATATTAATCTCTTATCAGATAAATGATTTGTAAATATTTTCTCCCATTCTGTGGTTTACCTTTTTATTCCCTTGGTAGTGCCCTCTGCTGCACAAAAGTTTTTCATTTTAATAAAGTCTAATTGATCTAGTTTTTCTTTACTTTCTGTGTTTTTGGTGTCATATGCAAGGAATCATTATCAAATTTAATATCATGAGATTTTTGCCCTATGTCTCCCTGAATTCTGCAGTTTTAGCTGTTATATTAAGGCCTTAGATCCATTTTGAATTAATTTCTGTATACGGTGCAAGGTAAGCGTCCAACTTCACTCTTTTTTTTAAGATTTTATTTATTTATTTGTCAGAGGGAGGGAGGGAGGGAGAGAGAGAGAGAGAGAGAGAGAGAGAGAGAGAGAGAGCACGTGCACACATGCATGGTGTATGCACACAAGCAGGCTTCCTGCAAGGAGCCCGATGTGGGACTGGATTCCAGGACCCTGGGATCATGACCTGAGCCAAAGGCAGACACTTAACCAACTGAACCACCCAGGCATCTCCCAACTTTATTCTTTTACATGTGGATATCCAGTTTTCCCAGTACTATTTGTTCAAGACTGCTCTTTATCCATTGAAAGATCTTAGCATCCTTGTCAAAAATCATTTAACCATATAAGCATGTTAGAGATATTACAGGTTCTGTTCCAGACAACCAAAACAAGTCATATGATTTTTTTTCTTTGGTTTTCCAGTGCAAACTGTAAGACTACTTACACTACAATGTAAGTGTGCAATAGCATTATCTCTAAAAAACAAAAACCCATGTACATACCTTAATCATAAAATATTGCTAAATAGACACCTGGGTGGCTCAGTCAGTTAAGCATCTGCCTTTGGCTCAGGGTGGTTGCTGAGGGTTGAGGTGACTGTCAATTTTTTAAAATAAGACAACAATGAAGTTTCCTCCATAAATTGACTCTTCCTTTCATGAACAATTTCTCTAGAATGTGATACTGTTTTGAAAGCACCTACCCACTGTAGGATATTTTTCAAAATTGGGGTCAATCCTCTCAAACCCTTTCACTGATTTATCAACTAAATTTATGTAATATTCTAAATATTTTGTTTTCATTTCAACAATCTTCACAGAATCTTCACCAAGGGTAGACTCCATCTCAAGAAACCACTTTCTTTGGTCATCCAGAAGAAGCAACTCATTTGAAAAAGGAACTCTTGTGCACAGTTGGTGGGTATGGGAACTGGTGCAACCACTGTGGAAAACAGTATGGAGGTTCCTCAAAATATTAAAAATAGAATTATCATATGATCTAGTAATTCCACTACTATTTATCCAAAACTATGAAAACACTAATTCGAAAACATGTATGCCTCCCATGTTTATTGTAGCATTATTTACAATAGCCAAATTATGGAAGCAATCCAAGTGTCTATCAATAGGTGAATGGATAAAGAAGATGTAATATATATATTATGTATATATATACATACTATATAATAGAATGTTAATGAGCCATAAAAAGAATGAAAACTTGCCATTTGCAACAACATGGATGGATCTAGAGGGCATAATGCTAAGTGAAATAAGTTAGTCAGAGAAAAACAAACACCATATGATTTCACTCATATGTGGAATTTGAGAAACAAAACAAATGAACAAACAAAAAAAAGACAAACCAAAAAACAGACTCTTAATTATATAGAACTGATGGTTACCAGAGGGGAGGTGGGTGGGAGGAAGGGTAAATAGGTGAAGGGGAATAAGAGTACACTTATCATGATGAGAACTGAGGACTGTATAGAATTGTTGAATCACCATACTGTACACCTATAACTAATATAACTGTATATTAACTATACTGGAATTACTTTTTTAAGTTAATGAAAGAAAAACATAAGCAATTCATCTGTTAAAATTTTATCATAAGATTGCAGCAATTCAGGGATGCCTGGGTGGCCCAATCGGTTAAGCGTCTGCCTTCAGCTCACGTCATGATCTCAGGGTCCTGGGGTTGAGTCCCGTATTGGGCTCCCTGCTCATCGGGGAGTCTGCCTCTCTCTCCCTCCCTCTGCCGCCCCTCCCCCCGCTCATGCTTTGTCTCTGTCTCTCAAATAAATAAATAAAATCTCAAAAACAAAAAACAAGATTGCAGCAATTCAGTCCCATCCTCATGCTCCACTTCTAACTCGAGTTCTCTTGTCATTTCTATCACATCTGCAGTAACTGCCTTCACTGAAGCCTTGAACCCCTAAAAGTCAACCATGAGGGCTGGAATCAACTTCTCCCAAACTCTGTTAATGTTGATATTTGACCTCTTCCCATGAATCATAAATGTTCTTAATGGCATATCAAATGGTGAATCCTTTCCAGAAGGTTTTCAATTTACTTTGCCCAGATCCATCAGAGAAATCATTATTTATGGCAGCTAGAGCCTTATGAAACATATTTCCTAATAAGACTTGAATGTTGAAATTACTCCTTGATCCATGAGCTACAGAATGGTTGTGTTAGCAGGGATGAAAACAACATTTATCTCATTGTATATCTTCATCACAGCTCTGCATGACCAGGTGCATTGCCAATGAGCAGTAATATTTTGAAAGGAATCTTTTGTCCTGAGTCGTAGTTCTCAACAATGGGCTTAAAATATTCAGTAAATCATGTTGTAAGCAGATATGCTCTCATCCAGGTTTTGTTGTTCCATTTACAGAACATAGGTAGAATAGATTTAGCATAATTCTTAAGGGCCTGAGGATCTTGGGGATAGTAAGTGAGCATGAATTTCAGTCACCAGCTGCATTAGCCCCTAAACAAGAGAGTCAGCCTATCTTTGAAACTTTGAAGTCAGGCATTGACTTCTCTATGAAAGTCCTAGATGACATCTACTTCCAAGATAGGGTTGTTTTGTCTACATTGAAAATCTGCTGTCGAGTATAACCACCTTCATGAATTATCTTAGCTCAATCTTCAGGATAATTTGCTGCAGCTTCTACATTAGCACCTGCTGCTTCACTTTGCACTGTTATGTTATAGAGACAGCTCCTTTCCTTAAACCTCATGAACCACCTCTGCTAGCTTCAAAACTTTTTCTGCAGCTTCCTCATCTCTCTCAGCCTTCATAGAATTGATGAGAGTTAGAGCCTTGCTCTGGATTAAGCTTCGGCTTAAGGAAATGTAATCAGTTTGATCTATCTAGACCACTCAAACATTCTCCCTATCAGCAATAAGGCCGTTTCACTTTCTATCATTTGTGTGTTCACTGGAATGGCAGTTTTAATTTCCTTCAAGAATTTTTCCTTTGCATTCCCAACTTGGCTAACTACTTGGCACAAGAGGCCTAGCTTTTGACCTACCTTGACTTTTGACATGGCTTTCTGCATAAGCTTAATCATTTTTTATATAAAGTGAAAGATGCACAACTCTCCTTTTCACTTGAACACTGAGCAGCCATTGTAGGGTTATCAGTCAATTGGCCTAATTTAAATATTGTTGCATATCAGGGAATAGGAATGCCTGAGAAGAGGGAGAGAGTCAGAGGAATGGCCAGTCTGTGTAGCAGTCAGAACATATGCAGTTATCAATTAAGTTTGTCATCTTATATGGGCATTGTGGTGCCCCAAAACAAATACACTAGTAACATCAGATATCCTTGATCACAGATCACCATAACAAATATAATAATGATTTTAAAAAAGTTTGAAATATTGTGAGAATTGCCAAAATATGACACAGTCACCAAGTGAGCAAATGCTACTGGAAAAATGGTGGCAATAGATTTGCTTGATTCAGGGTTCCCATAAACCCTCGATTTGTAAAAAAATTAAAAACAATAACACAATATCTGTGAACTGCAATAAAGTGAAGCATAATAAAATAAGTCAGGCCTGATATGCAAAGGTTTATGTCTGGGCCATCTAGTCTATTCCATTGGCCTATAATTCTTTAAGTCTGGTCTTATGCCAGTACCATACTGATTTGATTATTAGAGTTTATAATTTTTGAAATTAGGAAATGTGAGTCCTCCAACTTTGTTCTTCTTTTTTGAGATTGTTTTAGCTATTTGAGGTAACCTGAGATTCCATAGGAATTTAAGATGCATTGTCCAATATCTGCAAACTCATTGTTGGGATTTTGAGGGTTGCATTAAGTCTGCAAATTGCTTTAGGTGATACTGTTATCTTACTGTTAGTAAGTCTTATAATCCATAAACAAAATGTCCTTCAATTTATTTAAGTCTTTTTTAATTTCTTCCAGCAATTTTTTTATAGTTGTCAGTGTATAAATCACCCCCTTACTTGGTTAAAATTATTCCTAAGCATTTTATTTTCTGTGATGCAATTGTAAGTGGAACTGCTCTGTTAATTTCCATTTCAGATTGTTTATATAGAAATGCAATGGTTTTTGTGTGTTGAGTTGGTACCCTGAAATTTTGTCAACTTTGTTTATTAGCTCTTAATGGTGTGTGTGTGTGTGTGTGTGTGTGAGAGAGAGAGAGAGAGAGAGAGACCTTTAGGGTTTTCTAAATATAAAATCTTGTCATCTGTGAACAATGATAATTTTACTTCTTCCTTTCCAATTTGGGTACCTAAAAAAAAAGGACTTTTGAGTTGGGTTTTGTCAGGCAAGTAAAAAAGGCAAATGAGTTGAGTGAGCTATAGGAGTAGAATATGAAACCCCCAGACCTGCTGAGAGCTCTTGTCAGCCCTTTCCTCTGTATCTGGTGTTCATTATCCCAACTACATTCACTGCCCATGCTCACTGATAAAGGCTATATTTGATGCTGATTCTCTTTCTGAATGATCTTTATTTTTCCATCCTCATAGATGACTGTTCAAACTAGCTTGCTTTAGACTTTGTACACCAGGTTATCTGGCACTCCTGGGAAAAACCATCTTAGTTTCATGAAGTCCCATTCTACTTTTTTCAGGCTCCTACACTTTCTAGTGGTATATGTGGCCAAGGCCTCAGCATGGCTTAGGCTAAGCCCCTCCCATTTTTAATATAAAATCAGATAGGGCATTTTTAGTACATCCTTCTCTCATTTGCCTTGGGAAATTCTTATCCATCTAAACTAGATTCATAGGGGACACCTGGGTGGCTCAGTCGGTTAAGTGGCTGCCTTCGGCCTGGGTCATGATCCCAGGGTCTTGGGATTGAGTCCCACATCAGGCTCCTTGCTCAGCGGGGAGCCTGCTTCTCCCTCTTTCTCCATCTGCTTGTGCTCTCTCTGTCAAATAAATAAAATCTTTAAAAAAAATAAACTAGATTCATAATATTTAGGATTTTCAGAATTTCTCAAGGTTTTTTTGTTTTCCTTCAGGTCCCAGAAGTTTGTATTTCAGGGCTTCTCCCTTGTACAGGCCCATCTAAGACACTGGAGCGGCCATGGACATGTGGTCACATGGTCTTTTGTTCTAGTAAAATTTGCCATCAGTATTTTGGGTATGAGTCACCTCTTTATATGTCCTTTTGTATGCTCATACTTGTGCTGACATCATATTATGACAGAACATGTTTCCCCTAATTCCATGCCCACTCTTTCCTCAAACCTTCCTAAACAAACTACAAAAACAAAGATCAAATCATCTTCCTAGTTTCTCTGCAAAAAAGTGATATTACAAAATTAATTGCTGTTATTTAAGAGGTGATCAACAGTGTGTAGCAGAAAGAAAGAAGAATGGAACGAAGGAGAGAGAGAGGGAAAGGACAAAAAAGGAAGGGGGAGGGAAGAAAAAAGTTTCATAGATGTGTGTCTGTTGTATAATAATACAAATATTGGGGCACCTGTGTGGCTTAGTCGGTTAAGTGCCTTCCGCTCAGGTCGTGATCCCAGGGTCCTAGGATTGATTCCCACATCGGGCTCCTTGCTCAGCAGGGAGCCTGCTTCTCCCTCTCCCTCTGCTTGCACTCTTCCTACTTGTTCTCTCTAATAAATACATATTTTTTAAAAATAATAATACAAATATTATATCACTTTTTTGGATTTTGTGATATATTGATATTTATCAGCATTTTAAAATTAATAATTGTCACTTATCTTTGCATTCTAAAAAATACTCATTTTTTTCCTAAAGAAGGCCCTCAAAATTATGAGTTTCAGGTCCCACACAGACTGGTCATAGCCAAACCATGCATTTTTCATAAAAAGCTACCTATAGTCTGAAATGATAAAACTAACACAGATTCCACTGCAATATTTCAATCTGAATTCTGTTTTGATAACAAGGCATCGACTTTGCTTCCTTAGGGAAAATTGCAATACCAGATAAAGAAGCCTTTTTAAATATTCTACATTTAATCCTTTGTACAGACAAGTGACTTCTTTCCCTCCTCTCCCTTTTCATGTGACAATTTTTTTGAAAGAATTTCTATTTCATTTCTAAAATTTGGTTGCAAATAGCAAAACAGTGTGCTAACCATAAGACTAATATTGACAGCCTGATATGTTCCAGGCACAAATCTAAGTACTTGATATACATTAACATCTTTAATCCCAGTGAGGAAGGCCCTACCAGTATTCCCTTTTTATTGGCAAGACAAGAGGCACAAAGAGATGGAATAGTTTAAGCAAAGTTATAGAAGGAACTCTAGATTGGAAGCCAAGAGTCTTAAGTTAGAGTTTTGCTTTGTTTCAAACTGATTTTTTGTCCACAGAAGAGTCTTACTAACTCTCCTAGGACTCATTTTCCCAGAATTACAGGTATGTGTGCACTGGGGTAGGTGTGGGGGACAGCATTTGAGTTCACTGATTTCTCTAAAATTCCATCAGATTTGAACATACAGATTTAATGCTATCATTTGATACATATACTTCTTCTCTTGAAAGATTTTTGAAAACAATTACTTAAAAAGTGAAAATAAATCTAAGTAATTTAATTTTTCCTCAGAGATATTTCATTATTGGCATTGATACAAATAATCTTAAAAATCTTAGTTTATATAACAAAAGCACTTTGTGGATTAAAAAAGATGAGTTATGTGTAAGTACCTATAGGTCTGATTACCTCAGTGTCATGGCATGTAGAGAAAATTAAAATAACTAGATATATGATACCTTAAATATATCTAAGCTAGTATGTGAGGAGAATTTATATGACATCACTTAAATTGGTAACACCATAATAATTTTAGAACTGTAACAACCACGGTAATGACATCAAATTCAATGTTCCAATTCTGTGCATTCTTTTCTCAGTTGCTTAAATGGTGTTCTACTACCATTTGTTTCCCCTGTTCTGTGCTGGTTTCCCTTTATTTCCTTAGTTTTGATAATTTTTTTCATTTTTGTCTTCTCTCATATTACATTTCATTTATGAGAAATTCTCCTTGCATTTTAAGTGAGCCATGAAATATTTGTCATCATGAACCTCCATAGTCACATCTTTATGTTGAATGCTAATGGCATTTTAGGGCTGGGGAAGGGGTGTGGTGAGGACACATAACATGTCCTGGACTCCTACAGGTTTGTAGACAATTTATTAGGCTGCATTCAACTTTGGCCTCACAACTGTAATCTCCTTACTCCATGAAGGGATGATCCCTGCAGGATAGGATTACTCACACTAAAACTTTTCATGAGGCTTTAGCTTGCCTTTGGATACACACATAAAAAACTGATATAAACTACTTTTTCTTTTTTAGCATATACTAGCATACACTAAAGACTTAGCATGTATTCATTAAAGCATACAGGAAATCAACTTATTTTATTTAAAGATTTTATTTATTTATTTGAGAGAGAGAGAGAGCACAGAAGGGGAAGCAGCAGAGGGAGAGGGAGAAGTAGACTCCCCACTGAGCAGGGAGCCCGATGCACAGCTTGATCCCAGGACCCCGGGATCATGACCTGAGTGGAAGGCAGACACTTAACCAACTAAGCCACCCAGGTGACCCTGGAAATCAACTTATTTTAAATAACACTATAAGTAATAAATTCTCGGAGTCCTGAATCTAACTAGAATTGTTGCAGTTTGTCCATCTCCTTTTGGTTCTCTACATAAATCTAAGGATGGTGCTAACTATTCAGGGAGGCTGGGTGTTCTAGAGTTCTGTATCCACTTAGACAAGGCAGCAGAAGCCCTCTCATCACCCACCAACCCATGACCTTTGGATTTCTCATGTCTATCCTCTTAACTCTTCATCTATCAGTTTTTTAAATTATGATTAGCTTTTCATTTTTCATTGTCTACTGGCAAAGTTTCTGCTTTTCTGATAGCTCTAATTTCAAAGAGATGATATTTCCTTTCTTTATTTATGCTTAGATTCAGGTGGCATCATCTCCCTAAGTAATTTTCATAAAGGGGGGAACAACCTGATTTCTGGGGTATATGGCTTTTTTTGAAAGAAAGATATACATTTCCATTATGTATTATAGTATGAGCTTTCCTAAGTCTTAATCCATACTGCTAGAGAAAAAGGAGAAAAACACAACTTAGGACTATTTAGGTCATGGAAAATGTAATAAACAAGAAAAATAATGCTTCCCAGAAGATCTGTAAAAGGCAATCATTTCCACATGGAAATTCTGAATCAATTTATTTCCCTTTCCTCTATACTAATTATTAAGGCAGGATAACCTATCAAATCAAATAAGTAAATGAGCAAGGAAAAGAGTGTCAACTGACTTGTTTAGTATACTATAACAAAATCACCAATAAGTAGGTTTTGTAGACAAAGGAAAATGGAATTTAGGATTAGATCTCACATTTTAAACCAGCTCCATTACTTAGTTTTATGTGATTTTAGACAAATTGCTTAACTCTCTATTACAAAGGTCATTAGAATTTAATTAGCTAAATAAAACAACTAATACTCACCTAGTACCAAGTTAGACATTTTATGAATGTTTGTTTCCATGCAGATAGTTTGGGAAAAAAATATAAAGAATACTTTGGCAATTTAAACAATATATACACAAACACACATACACACAGAATTTGTGATTTTGATAGACTCAACAATCACTTGATATCCTAATTATAAGAACATTCCTTGGATAAATAAATATGAATTTAAGGAAAACTGAATCTACAGAAACACTATATTTTTATAACATAAAACTGAAATAAGAGAAAATTTGCCTTAAAAAAATTCTGAAACCAATAATGTATATTGCAACTTTAGGTAATAGAAACTACTTTGATTTCCAATGATGAAAAAACAGAGGCAACAGAGATTTTTGGATCCTTATAATCTGCTACTCAGGGATTTAATAAGTTTAGAATTTGGAGTAGAAGAAATATCTATCTTCCAAATCATTTGGGTCCAAGTGGAGGAATTAAAAAAGAATTTGATATCTTTGCCAAATTAATAACCCCCCTTTTTGAAATGAATTTTATAAAATAATAACATTACAAAGTTTCTTCTAATGCAACATCCAATTCCATATACACATAAAGGCAAAATGCAAGCTAGTCATTAATCACGAAAATGTGTTTTATAATAAGAGGTTGGCTGAAGTTAAAAAGAAAAAAAAAGCATATATTGACAATTCTGAATGCTTGGAATTAGGTATTTCCTCCATATATTTGAAATTTCTCAAGGTTCAACTTGGGTTTATCTAAACACCTTAACTAGAGTTCTTGTAACATTAGGGGATTTAACTTTTTTAACTGTCAAAAAGTATTTGCTATGTACCTTTTAGTTATCTAAGGTAGAAAACATTAGGACAAACTCAGAAAATATTTTACTTTGATGATTTTAAAGGAGAAAATCCATCACAAATATTTAATAAAGGCTACTGAGTATATAAAACCTAGATCATACAAGCAATATTTTCCCTCAGCTTCCAAAATGTGTAAAGAACATATGTATACAGGGTATAGGGTATAAATTAAATTGAAAGAGTCAAGGATAACTTGCTCTGTCTCCCTTTCTTATTTTTTGTTCTCATTCTTTCTCTCTCCCTCTGAGAGGTTCCAAGAAGAGAAATTTCCTTAATGTCCATTACCTAGTACTTTTTTTTAGGATACTGTGTCCACTGCCACAACTCTACTCCATGTTACCATTATCTCCCAATGGGACATTTGAAGTAGCTTTAACCCTACTTCTAGCTGTTCTCTGCAAACTGATATTTCCAAGCCACAAATCTCATAAAGCTCCTAGCTCCCTTTTTATCTTAGTATAATTTCAATGAGGATAAAGCCCTGAAATATTTGACACTTGTTTATCTCTCTAGCATCAGTTACCAGTAGCCCCCTAACTTTTTACTCTTCCTTGCTTACATTTTTCTAGGTTACACTAATTCATCTAATAGAACTCACATCAAACATCACTTCCTCAGAGAAGCTTTATCAAATCTAGGTCAGTTTCCTTGATGATATACTCTCATAAAAAAATGTCCCTTTTATTTGAGTATTTATCTCACTATGTAATGGGATGTTCATTAGAGTGAACACTGAGTTCATTTGATAAATTTTTGATCCACACTTCTCATTTTACCACAAAGCAGGAATTTTAATGTTTTAGTGTTATTTCTCCAGGGTGTGGGGAGAGTGTTAAGTAGAATCCCCTTCCTATATAACCAGGACTCCAGTGTAAGATGCCTTCTACCAGGCAAGCCTACACACTTATCAAAGCTTTGCCCAAGTAAACAAGTCCATCCCTACAAGGAACTCTTATATCAGGACCTAGGATGATGAAAATATGTCCATACTGTTTTATTTATAAGTAAACACTGGAATCACAGGAGGAAAAAAAACAAAACAAAACAAAACTAGAGGCACTGATAAGGTTTGCATTCAACAGAAAAGTATTGGCTAACTCCTCATATTTAGATCTTTCAAGGGCTATTCCAAGCTGAGGATCATCTATCAATGGACTGGATCACAAAGCTTTCCCTATTTTATATATCCAGTGCTCAATCCTAGGGGGACCAGAATTAGAGAAAGGTAAATATAAACATGGCAGTTTCCCCACTGAATTACCATCCTCAAAGATTTGTTATTTTGCTACTTCTTCAGATTTAATTATGTGACTTTGTCAGCTATAGGTCAGAACAGGAAAATAAGAACAAATTCAAGCTGAAGAGCCCATTTAGAAATACAATAGCAATTTTACCACACATTTAGGATAAGTAAGAGAGAGTTTTATAATGCATTCAATTACCAATATATAGATGGAAAAGTAAAAAATACTAAAATTTTTAAGCTAGTATATTTTATATTTACTTCTGTGTGTGCATATACACATATGTGTGCATATATACATATGTGTGTGTATATATGTGCGCATATATACATATGTGTGTATATACATGTGTGTGCATATATACATATATGTGTGTATACATGTGTGCATATATACATATATGTGTATGCGTTTATGCATGTGTGTATACATATACGTGTGTGCATGTACATGTGTGTGTGTGTGTGGAGAGAGAGAGAGAGATAGTATAGATATATATGCAGAGAGAGAGAGAGAAAGTGAAAGAAAATCTCCTGAGAATGAAGTAGTGTTGCATTTCTCAAATTAGAAGCTTTGTCTACAATTTGGGCAATTCAATCTTTGTATCTTTTTCCTTAATCTGTCAAATTTAGAATATAACATCTAGAATATAACATTTAGGATATAACAATTGTTTAGAACTGGATAGTCAGGTATACTGGGGATGATTTGAAAACATAAATGAACCATACTAACTTAAGATATTATTATACAAAAAACATTTTCCTGATTTTTTTTAAGTTATTAAGAGTCAGCATTTGAGGAGAATGTCATTTTGTCTGAAAATGGAAAGGAAAAATAACCATGCTCCCCATCATAGAAACATTACTATTTAAAATTTTCTACGACATTGGAGAAGACTACTTCTTGGCCACAATAAGTCATAAAAGTTCTGGTTGTTTATTTCACTCTCCAGGACCCAGAGTCCTTAATTGCTGAAGCATATTCACTGATGCATACAAAGTACCACAGCGATGTACTACTTATTGTAATAATTAGATATTGAAGAAGCAATGGCCTACATTCAGGGGAACTCTCTTTGTGAGTATGCTTCTTAAGGAAAACAACCAACCAACCAACCAACCAATCTGGATTCTCAGTTACAAATAAATTGATTGATAGATATTACCCTAGGAAGATATAATGATACGATATACTGGAAAATGGTCCCTCTTTGTTGAATGTAGACCTAAAAATTCTTAATTCGAAAGTGTTATTTATTTTGTGCTCAGCAGGCTTGAGCCATAATATGCATAGTAAAAGATAAATAAGGCTGCAGTTTTTAATTACAGATTTGAATACACTGGGCTATGTATAGAACCCAGGAATAAAGTACTACTGCTTCCTGGGAGCTGGACTATATAAATTAGATTGAGTAGTAGGACACAAAGTTAGGAACAGGAAGAAATTTCCTCTGGGGAAATACAAGTGACAAACATACAACGGCTTTTTGTAGCTGTCACTGTCTATTTGAAGAGCTAATGTCACTTTATGTACTGGATTAGGAGGAACTGGATGCTCTCCATCATGCAGGCCACGCATCATTTCCAGGATGACTGAGTTTTCTGACATAAAAAACACTATGCTTCCTTGGATTTTCTAACCTCATTTACAGCCCTCATGATGAGGGATATGAGGAAGTGGTCTATGTTTCTTCATAGCCAGCTGAGGCTAGAACTGCAGTGAAAGCAAGATTCAAGGGATCATTAACATGCAGAATTCACAGAACCATGATGAGCTGAATGTGAGGGATGAGAATTAAGGAGTCAAGGATAGTTCCCAAGTCTCTGGCTTGAGTTAATTAGTGGTGGTTCCATTAATTTCCATGATGGAAATAAAGGATACAGATTATGGTTTGGGGGGAGCAAAACTGTAAGTTGCAAAAGTTCAACATTAAATTAGAAGCAAATAATTTTTACACCCCCCCTCAAAAAAAAGACTTACTTGAAATTTAGAATTTTTACACTCTCCCCCCAAAAAAAGACTTACTTGAAATTTAGAATTATGGGTGGCTCATTTACTTATATGTGGCAGATTTCTTCTTTTAGAGAAACTGTTTTCAATTCCCAAATAACGTGAGTAGTTTCTTCAGTGTGACAAATGGTTATAAAAACAAGTGTGCAATATATGAGAAAATATAGCAATCAGTTCCTATATAAAACCTGACCATTGACTTAAATCATAGAAACTAATGATTAACAATAGTAAGGAAGAATAGGATTAGGGCCACACACTGTCAGAGGCATGGAGTTCACCTATATTCAAGGTTTAATATTCTTTTATTAATTAAAGGTTTTATTTATTTATTTGTCAGAGAGAGAACACACAAGCAGGGGGAGCGGCAGGCAGAGGGAGAAGCAGGCTCTCCACTGAGCAAGGAGCCCGATGCAGGATCCCTTTCAGGATAGCGGCCTCAGAAATGTTAAAGTAATGGACCCGATTGCACTTAGCATAGGGAGACTTGTTATTTCCAAGGAAGGTAAGTTTCCAGAGTTTAGTGTTTATAAACCTGCTGTGTTTGGAGCTGGTATATTGAATGACTTTGGACCTATTGACTTTGAGCTTAAGCAGCCCTTCCTGTGGCAAACCTTAAGAATGGGGCAGAGAGTGAAGGGGAGTAAGTCAGAGGGGGAGACGAACCATGAGAGACGATGGACTCTGAAAAACAAACTGAGGGTTCTAGAGGGGAGGGGGGGTGGGGGGATGGGTTAGCCTGGTGATAGGTATTAAAGAGGGCACATTCTGCGTGGAGCACTGGGTGTTATGCACAAACAATGAATCATGGAACACTACATCAAAAACTAATGATGTAATGTATGGTGATTAACATAACAATAAAAAATTATTTAAAAAATTAAATTAAATTAAAAAAAAAAAGAATGGGGCAGTGTTGCAACCAATATAACCAAAAGGAGATTGCTTGTTCTTCTGGCAGTTCAGCCTGAGTGCTTCTAGACACATGACTACTGAATCAGGCGTTTGAGATTTAACTGATGAACCTTTCAAATAATTATCAAAGGTCACTTGCATATGGCACTGTACAGACTAACCACTGAAAGCATGAAGAAAACAGCTGATTTTAAGCATCCTGTTGACAGGAGGTGCTGAGGATTTAAAGAAAAGATAAATGTCTTCTGTCAAAATACTGCCTTAATGCAAAGAAAACCCAACCGAGCTAGAGTTTAGCTGAGTAGCAAAGGAGCATGTATAAAGAGATAGTTAATTCACTTTACTTTTCAGGTTTAACCTATTTTCAATATGGTGAGTTTTCTTACCTCGCTATATTTATTTTATATTTATTATTCAACTTAACTTACTCACTAGATCTATCTTACTAATCTTGCAGAATTTTTGTTTCAGTAAGATGGTGTATGTTCAACTACTATTATTCTCATCATAAGCGCTGTCATCATCATTATAGTTACCTCATAGAGTTATGTAAAACCTTACTGCTCCAAGTGTCATAGGCTGACTAGCACCATCAGCATTACCTGGAGCTTGTTAGACATGCAGAATCGCAGGTCCCATCCCAGACCTACGGAATCAAAATCTGCATTTTAACAAGATCTCCAGGTTATTCATAGGCACACCAAATTTTATTTATTTATTTTTGAAAGATTTTATTTATTTATTTGACAGATAGAGACATAGCAAGAGAGGGAACACAAGCAAGGGGAGTGGGAGAGGGAGAAGCAGGCCTCCCACCAAGCAGGGAGCCTGATGTGGGGCTCGATGCCAGGACCCTGGGATCATGACCCAAGCCGAAGGCAGACGCCCAACGATTGAGCCACCCAGATGCCCTGGCACACTAAATTTTAAAGCACTAATCTAAAAGATTAAAATTACATAGGTGAAATGTATAATAGTTCCTGGTTGATGTTTAATAAATGTTTCCTTCCCTTTCTTACTAACTCAGAAGATGGATTAACCCATTTTCTCTCCATCTTAGAAAGCTGTCTTTCATTTGTTTTTATTTATTATCATGAATGCACACGTGCACACACGCGTGCACACACACACACAAAAGAACCACTATCATCACAAATACCAATAACAAAAATGGGCATTAAATCCCTACTGTTTTAAACAGTGGGGATAAAAATACTGTATGGTGACTAACATAACATAATAAAAATTAAAAAAATAAAAATAAAAAATACAAGCCATGATCTCTAAACCAGAATGTACTATCTCTTTGGGATGAAAGGACATTTATATAGAAAATTTAAATGTGAGGTACCTGTGCCAATAAAATGAAACTTCTTTGTTTGTCAGTAATAGCATCATGAAAAAATGACTGGGGGGCTGATATGTTTGAAATGGTTTCACTTAAAATACAAGTTATTTGTTATATATGAAATTCACTTTGGCAGTTTCTAGTTTAGAGGTGATCACATCCCATAAAGTGAGATGATCATCTTTAAGAAGAAACTGAGATACAACTGAAATAGAACACAAGAGAGGACCACTTACCACTGATTGAGAGACTTGCCACATGTATTTGCTATTGATGTGGGGAACAAAGGCAAAAGAAAAAAATGTCCTTACAACTTACATCCCATTAGCAAATCCTTGAGACAGGCAAAGTGACCTTCCTCTAGAAACTCAACTGCCTCAATGTCGATACTTTGCTAAGGGCAAAAGGCAATCTTACCTTAACATTATCTTGACTTTCAGGTCCTGTAAGTCTACTTTAACATATAAAAATTCCTTTGGAAACTTCCGTTATCTCTACCCCCAAGATAGATGTTAGCAATCATCCTCCAAGCATATGGCCCACCAATATATATTTCATGACTAAGGTTTTATCAGACAGTAGTAAATGACCTTTCCCTAACAATAGCTAGCCAGCCCCCTCAAGGTCCTGGAAACCTTGCTTCCACACTCCTTAGAGGCTTAGCCTATCCCTAACCCCCTCCCAACTTGAAAGTATATAATCAGCCCCTCCTCACAGCTCCAGGGCAGCTCTTTCTGCCCATGGGTCCTGTCCCTGTGTTTTAATAAAACCACCTTTTTTCACCGAAGATGTCTCAAGAACTCTTCCTGGACTATTTGCTCTGAAACCCAACATTAAGATACAAAAGAAGACCACTTGACCACCGATAGAGAGACACCTGCCACAGGTATCTGCTACTACGGATATAAAAAAATAAAAATAGTTTCTGGAACAAGACCCAAATTGAAAGTCATTAGCATAATAGATGTTCTAAACTGCAGAAATAAGGTTGAATTATTTCTTACATAGCGAGCTTCAGTAGCAGTATCTTTACATTTGTTTTCCTTTTAAAATTCTTAAAAAAGCAATACAGAGACAACCCACCTAGTATAAGGTAATCTAGAATTGGGAAGAGCCAGAGCTGGGTCTAGGTGGGGCCGACTGACAAGAGTGGCATTCCATGTTCTAGTCTATGAATTGCTAATGCTGTGTCTTCCATTTATAGATCTTTCAAAACTATAAGAAATTGGAAATTATTCCTTCTCAGGCTTTATCTTTGAAAATGGATGATTCTCATATACAAATTTTTCTGATTATTTTCCTTAATTTTACCTGGGTCTTTTCCACACCCACTTAAAAAAAATCAAAGTATAGTTATATCTACATGCAATATTTACAGCATATACTAACTTGTTCTGAGATTTTTTCTTCTCAAAAACCCTCAAGCAAATGTTAATAATTATCAACACTTTAAACCTATTTGTCAAAAAAGCAATACAGATTTCAATGGAGAATCTACAGTGATGCTCAGGCTCTTCTTTGTTATTATAATCCCTGCCTAAATCTCATCATCATACAGGAGTGGCTCCAATTATTTCCTCTTCAATCTACATTGTAATTATAGCAGAAGAATCTCATTTCTTTAATTTCTCCTCAATCTCCCAGAACTGTAAATCCTTCCTCAAACTTAATCATATAATTGGGCATCTCTTTGGTGCTTTCATTGTGTACTGCTTCTTCTAGATCACTTGCAAAAATATTTGTGTATTAGAATCCCAATAATTTTTTTTCTATAAAGTCCTGATTAGCCTTAAATTTGTTCCCTTCATCTAAGCTACTTCCACATATTATAAAAATGTTCCCATAATGAATGCATCTAACAGTCCAGTCTTTTATTAAACCATGAAAAAATCTTAACACACCGTTAGGCAAAATGTTGTATAAAAGTCATCCAACCTTCCCTCCATAAAACATATTAAGCATTCTGTGATACTAAGACTTGAGAGTGGTCTTTATGTTCTGAAAGTTGAGAATTTTTTTTTTTCATAGATTGACCATTAGGTTACAAAATATGTATTCACCCTAGGGGAGAGTTAACTTCATTCCTCTCCCACTACTCAGGGAATTCTAACCCTACAACATTTCAGAGATACGTATTGTCAAATGGCTGCTAAAGACTCATTTAAGAAGCTCCTATCTCTATGTGTGGAGAGTCTTTTGCAGTGCATATTTAAAAATTTTTAATCTGCAGACTTTGAAATAGAAATTCACTTTTAGAAATGAATTCTAATGAAATAATCACAAATATACATTGAAGTTTAACTTAAAGACACCACAGTAGTATATAATAAATAAATAGAACATAATAAATGACCAGAATGGAGATTAGTTAAGTAAATTACGAGACAACTCCTTAATAAAATATTATGCAGCCATGAAAAATTACATTGCAGAATAAGTTTGAATAACATGGAAAGCAATTAAAAACATTTGAAGTGAAAGAATATGTGAAAAATATGAGTGTGATATAATTTAGTTTTATGTATAGAGATATCTATCTATCAGTGAAAATCTAAAAGATTATACCTCAAAGTATGACTATTACTTCTGGTAGAGGAATTATAAGGTATTTCTATTTTTAAATTTATTTTTGTTTTTTTAAATAAAATATGAATTACGTTTTTAAAGATGGGAAAAATGAAGCTCTATTAAACCTATTCAAGTTTTCCCTTTCAGCATCTCTGTTTATCTCTCAAGCTCATTTAAATTATGAGAGAAGCTCTGAGTAGCATGTAACAACATCTGATTCACAATTATGAGCTGATTTAAAAAGTTTCCTCTATTGCTCATAGTGAAATAGGGGAATTCATGAAAATTTCTGAATTATCCCTTTTCAGAATTTAGCTAAACCCTTTTAAGATATCTATTTGTTCTTCAGCATTTTAATTTTATTCTATCTACTTTGAGCCTAATGGAGAACCAATTCTTTTTGCCAACTCCATCAGTAATTTTATTTACTGCTTCAGCCCTTGAAACAAGTTAATGCAGAGGACTTAATGGTATTTTAGGATTTACTTGACACAGAAAAGTGATCCAAGGTTTCATCAGCTGTAATGTCCTTATGGTATTAAATATTTTAATGTGCTAACTATGACAGATACAGGATGGCCAATTTCCCAGTGAATGACCAGCCTCCTACTAAATTTCCCTTTCCCCTTTGTACCATGCAGCCGTAACCTATAAAATCTCTTTTCCTCCTATATAGGCGGGAGATCTTTACTAAAGACTTAATGTTGCATATTCTCTAAAGCTGAGAAGACTCTTTCTCAAGGGTGTGGGAAAAAATAATCATACAAGCAAATTTGTCTAGGATCAAATAAACGAGCAGTATTCTACTGCCCTTTTACTTGTTTGGGAAAAGATTTATGTAAAAAGGCATTATCTTCTGGTTAGAAAGCATAAATGATGAGGACTGTTGTTCCTGTAATTAATCATACTATGGTGTAGACCTCTCTCAGTGACTTAGCAAAATGCATCTAGATATGAACTGTAATATTGAGGGAAAATATTACTGGTGAATAGGTAGGATATTTTCTTCTTTTAAGCCTTTTATATATTAAAATAAGGCAAAATAAAAAATACAGAAACTAGAATGTATAGCTTTAAAATCACAGCCAGCACCCATGTTGTAAAAGAGAATATTGGCATGACTTAAACATCCCTACATTCTTATTTTTCTTTACGATTTTACCTCATACATATGCATTAATTGTATTGGTTTCTAAAATTTATGAAAACAAAAAATTCTATGCCTGTCTTCTTTTAGTCAATATTACACTTGTGAGATTCATCCAGGTTTTTGTATGTAGCCTGCTTTTGTTTACTTTTCAAATTAAGGTCAGGGAGTTGTTTTTGTATTTTTTCAAGGATTTTAGTTGTGATTCATGAGAAGCTGAGTATAGCGATCTTATACTACATGCCAAAACCAAAAATGCTGTTATGGTCTCTAAACCCAAATAGTTTATAATTTGTCTAGCATTTTTTATATATATGTTCATTTCAGGGATTGGCCTACGATTTTTCTTTTTGAAATGACCCTATTTTTTGGTCATCACAGAACAAGTGGAGGAGTCTTCCCTCTTGTGCTAATTTTTGGTGGAATTTGTATAATATTCGTGTTATAGTTCTTAAATGTTTGAAATAAATCACCAGTGAAACCATCTTAGCCTGGATTTTTCATTGCACAAAGGTTTATTATAGATTCGATTTTGTTAATACTTATAGGACTTTTCATATTTTTAGCTGCTTGTGTCAGCTTTAATGAGCTGTATTTTTCCTGAAATGTGTCCACATTATCTAAACTTTCAGGTTTATCTGTGTGAAATTGTTCATAATATTATCTTATTATATTTTCAATCTATAAGCCCTATAATGATGCCTCCTTGATGTTCCTGACACACTAGTGATTTCTGAATTCTATTATTCTAGATCAGTTTCCTTTGGGGTTTATCAATTTTATCAGTCTCTTAAAAAAACTTTAGTTTTATTAATTTTATATTTGTTATTTCATAATTTCTGCTTTTTATTATTTTCCCATTGTAAATGTGTTTCTTTTGCCCCTTTTTCAACTTCTTAGATTGATGCTTACATATTAATTTTCTGTCATTTTTCTGAGTTAGAAATTTTTCATTACTATTTGCTTCTAATTGTTTTCTAATTTCCATTGTGACTTATTCTTTGAGCCACGTTTATTTAAAAATAAATTAATTTTCCAATGTATTGAAACATATTGAATTTCTTACTATCTTTCTGTTAGTGATTTCTAGCTATTTTCATTGCAAGCAGATAACCTAGAGAGTACAATTTTAAACCTTTGAAAATTTTGGAGACTCACTTTATGTCTAAGAATATAGCCAGTCTTTGTACATAGTTTGAGTGTACTCAAATAGAATGTGTCTTTGGAAGTTGTTAGGTACAGGATTCTAAATGTTCCATTACATGAAGTTTTTAAAATTGTATAGTTCAAATCTCTATCCTTGCTAATTTTTTAACTGCTTAGTCTATCAATTTCTGAGAGAGATAAGTTAAAATCTCACAATATGTTTGAAAATTTTTCTATTTCTAATACTTTTGTAAATTTTGTGTATTTTGAGGACGCATAATTAAGTGCACAGATTATTCATCTTTAAATTTTTTGAACTTTTTGAATTTATTATCAATTTTGGGTAATTCTCAGCTAAAATCTTTTTACTTTTTTATTTTTTTAAAGATTTTATTTATTTATTTGACAGAGAGAGACACAGCAAGAGAGGGAACACAAGCAGGGGAAGTGGGAGAGGGAGAAGCAGGCTTCCTGCGGAGCAGGGAGCCCCATGTGGGGTTCAATCCCAGGACCCTGGGATCATGACCTGAACCAAAGGCAGACACTTAACGACTGAGCCACCCAGGCGCCCCTCAGCTAAAATCTTTTTAAATATTCTTCCCCTTCTCCTGAGACTCCAGTGATAAATATGCTGGATCTTTTCATTCTGTTTGTAACAGCTGTTACTCTTTCCTTTGCATTTCAATCCTTTTCTCTTTGTATTCTTTCTGGGGAGTATTTTGTGGCCTATTTCCTAGTCCTCTGTTTACGTGTACCTAATGTGCTATTTAACTCATTCCCTGAGTTCATAATTTCAGCTATTTTTTTCCATTTCTAGAATTTCTATGTGTTTTTCTATGTGGTGAATCACTTTCTATAAATTATCGTCCCCATAGGCAATCTTGTTTTTTATCCTATTGTACATAAAAAGCACAGACACCTTTCTTCCTTCCTTCCAGTGTCCTTGCTGTTTCCCTTTCTTTTTCTGGTGTCCTTACGTTTCTACTTCTTTGCTTAGTTTTTCTCTTGCTGTTTCTTGTTCATATAACTTTAATCTCATGGCATGCTTGGTTCTTTGATTATGTGTTGAACATTTTGTTTAAACAATATTTGTAGAAATAATGAGAGACCCAGAATGATGATTCCATCTGAAGAAGTTTCATGTCTCCTGGGCATTATCAATCCTAAGGACTGCCTTAGTTCAATTTCAGGATCTAAGGTTTGTTTGGCCACTCAAATGACTTGAAAATAGGCTCCAGTCTATGTTGAGGCTGGTTTAATTGTTTCACTCTTATTCCTACAGATTTTTCAAGGTCCCAGCCCAAAAGAGATGGTGTTTGTCCATCCTCTGACAGTTCCTTACTCTGACTTCTGTTCCATATTCTTGAGATGCTGTAAAAAAATCTGATCTGCTCAGCTTCTTCCAGAACTGCAGACACCCCTAGGCTAGAGTTGCCATGTTTGGAAAATAAAAATATGGAATTCCTGGTTATATTTGCATTTCAGATAAACATCGAAAACTTTTTAGTGTGAGTATGCACCAAGGAATATATTTATACTTATAAATTATACTTAAAAGATAATTATACTTAAAAAAAAATTCCTTTTCTGAAATCCACGTGTAACTGGGCATCCTGTGTTTTATGTGATAACACTATCCCACATCAAAAACGACCGGAATAACTAGATCATTTCTCTGGATTTCCATTTTCACCTAGATCTTAGCTTTGTTCATCCTCACTATTTTGTTACCTCTTTGAGGCTTGTAAACAGCATTTTGTCCAAATATTTCAGTTGTCTTCAGTGAGAAGTTTTGTCTAATTACCTTGTCTACCATTGGCAGAATCAGAAAGCTAATATCCCATTTCCTAGGTCCATTTAATATTAAATATATATTTCATCAAGAAGCTTTAACATTTGAAATGATGAACATGATACTTTACATTTTTCATTTTTATAGTTATATCTCTTATTCCTACTGAGTATCTATTAAGTATTGCTTTCATGATTTGCTCAGCTCAGAACTAAGCTTCTGAAAGAACATGCATTTTCTGTTTTTCATTGGATTGAACAATCCGCACATTGTGTATGCATATGGGAGAGGGGTATGCCTGCTACAAAATGTCAGAAAACAATATGCATCATTATTTTCAGCACATTGATTTTCCACAAGTTCTCTGAAATATAAAAGCACCTAGTCGGGACCCAATAGATTTTATGATTAAGTGACTCTTGAATAAACGATCATTCTCTATCTTTCAGACATTATTCACAAAGATGAAAATAATAGTGTCCATCATTAGCTATCCCAGATATGATATGATGAGGACACAAAAATTGGTATATATTATGCTCAGCCTCTGGTCATCAAACACATCATGAATATATGAGGCATACTTCACAGTGAGGGTTTGTTAAAATGATGATAAAGACATAGAATGATGAGGGTATTTTCTGCAACAGTGGGGTTTTTGTGTCTCTCAACGTGCCATCTGATTGATAGTAATGTCTACGTGGAGTGATAGACAAGCCTTCATTATTTCTGGCAGTTCACATATGAAAATGTGCTGCCACAACTGGAGTTCCTAAATTTATCTCCTTCCTTGGCTTCCAAAATTGTTGAGTTACTCCTTTTCCTGATTATGAATGAAATATTCTTAGTCTTTCTTCTTTATAAAACATTCATCTTTGGAATATCCTGATTATCAGATGATTTCAAAATATTTTTTACTTTACTTTTTTTTCCTGTTACCAGTTTTGAGTTGGTTTTATTTGATTCATTTACTCCATTCAGAATCCCCTGGAGAAATAGTTACTAGCTGTAACAATTGGCTAGTGGCTTAGTCTCTTCAAGTGTTTCCAGCATATATATTAAAAATAAAATTATTATGAACTTCAAGGGCAACTGTACTCCTTAGCCTTGAGAATGACATCGTCAGAAACACTACAAACTGCCAGAGAGCTGAGAATGGGTGTAAAATGAGAAAATAAGCACTGGAGAACTCTGGGATATGGATAAGCAAATGCTGTCATTTGGATAAAGCTTGCGTACATTTGGCCAGAGTACTACGTTTCTGGTCTTGACCTCCCAGGTCCTGCTGTCAGACATGACGCCTTCAGTTACACTTGCAGCAGCTGCCGTCTGCCAACTCCAATCCTTCATAAAAAGCTTTAACACTTCCACTTTGTTGTATGAGTTATGTTTTTAATTTAACTGCCTTTCTTTCCTACTCTTGCCAGGATTTTGTACATATTATAATTTTCTTTTGGGGAAAGGGAAGAAATAACTGCTTTACTGCTTAAAGAGGCATATTAGGTATTGGAAATCTTTGACACTTTTCCAAGATTCACTAGTGGCTTCCAGAATTCTGGGTGAACAATTCAGCCAATATTTCCACCTTATGATAATAATTCGGTATATTATATACACATCTACATAGAAATACCCAAATTCACTGATCTTGCTAGGGTCTATTTTTTTAACTTTTCACATCGTGTGTGTGTGTGTGTGTGTGTGTGTGTGTGTATACGTGTGAGTGTGAGTGGGTACATGCAAGTGTATGTCTTGTGGTTTGTGTTGTTATGCTATTAATGGATAAATATTTAAAATATCTGACAACTTCATCAATGTTTATGGCAAATCTGTTAGCAAGAATCTGAAAAGGAATTTAAACTGCAATGGGAAAGTTACTGGTTATAACTGGAACTTCTATGAGGGTAGAGAAAATTTTTTATTCAATCTCATTAAAACATTTCTCTCTCAGCATCTCTTTGGAACTCTAGATTCATGTCCAAATGTCTTCTTGATATTCCAACTTAAATTTTAGAAAAGTCATTCAAAACAACAGGATCTTCATCCTCCACATCTATTTTTCTTTCTGTGTTCCATACATCAGTGAATGACACCATTCTCTCCCCATTTATGCAAGGCAAAACTGGTGATACATCTTTGATAGCTCTTTTTCCTTCAAATTCTTTATATCCAGCCCAAATATCTCTCCAGTCTATCTTCAGTTTTGAATTTTTACCAGACCCTCCTTACAAACATCTAGTAATAACTTGTTCAAATAGCCCCCTCCGAACATTCTGACCCTTCTCCAATCTATTCTCTGCTCTGAGTCTTATTGATATTTTCAACACAAGCCTGGTCTTCCTAACCCCCTTTCTTAGAAACACTTCACTGGGCGTGCCTGAGTGGCTCAGTCTTTAAGTGTCTACTTTTGGCTCAGGTCGTGATCCCAGGGTCCTGGGATTGAGCCCCGCATTGTGCTCCCTGCTCAGTGGGAAGCCTGCTTCTCCCTCTCCCACTTCCCCTGCTTGTGTTCCCTCTCTCGCTGTGTCTCTCTCTGTCAAACAAATAAATAAATCTTAAAAAAAAAAAGAAACACTTCATTGGTTTTCATTGGTTCTTAGAATAAGGACAAAAATCCTTGATTTGGCATATAAGGCTATGCATGATCTGGTTTTTACCTACATCTCCAACCCTATCCTACAACTTCTTCTTCAATGAGGGGAAATGTGACTCTTCCCAGGGTACATTTGGCAGCATCTAGAAACATTTCTTCCTTCCCGCCCTCCCTCCTTCCTTCCTTCCTTCTTTCTTTCTTTCCTTCCTTCCTTCCCTTTCTTTCCTTTCTTTTATTGTCACAACTAGGGAGGGGGGTTTGTTATTTGCATCTGGTAATAGAGGCCAGGGATGCTGCTAAACATCCTACAATGCATAGGAAACTCTCACAAAGAAGATGAAGACAAAGATGAAGACAAAGACAAAGTTGAAGACTAAGACAAAGAGGAAGATGAAGAAGAAGAAATTGTCCAAAATGTCAAAAGTATGAGGTTGGGTTCTATGGGATTTAGCCAAAATGCCAAATGGATATTATGATGCTGTATCTAGATTCTCTTGCAAAGAAAAACTTGTTAGGATGCTTATCAAATAGGTTCATCTGTCAGTTCTGTCAGGGATTGATTGCCTCCTCAGCTGAAAAATACTTTCTTACACAAGATAGCACTCTTTCCAGAACAGCCTACATCCAATGACTAATAGAAGTAGGGGTTCCAAGATCAGGCCATCTTGGCCTGACACATCCTCTGGTGGGCCATAAAGTTCTATAGTTCCCATAGGGTCAGCTTGCATTCTCTTTCTGCCCAGTTCTGCTTCTTTTCCATTCCCTTCCCAGGTGTTAATCCCAAAGGCACTCCCTAATAAATATCCTACACTGTAATCAGCATTTCAGATTCTGCTTTCTGGAGAACTCAGTCTGCTACATCGACTTTCTTTTAATTTCTTGTGCCACCATGCACACCCATCTTGAATCTTGGGAACTTTATGCATGCTCGTCTTTCTGTATGAATGCTCTTTCCTCATTTACCTGGTTAATATGCATTCAACCATTAGACCACAATTTAAACAACTAATGATCCTCTTCTACTCTCTCTGACTAGTTCAAAATCCCACCTCCACCCCAGTTTTTAAGTTTTTGTAACACCGTGTAGCACTTCATTTTCAGTGCTTCTCTTACTCAATTTTACTTTCATTGGAATGATATTTAGAAAATGTCTGTCTCCATTTCTACATCATAATTTCTCATTTTGTTCATCATTGTACCATAGGGACTGACCCAGTATTTGACACATAGAAGGCACAAAATAAAGACCTGTAGGAAGAAGAGAGATGGGGAGGGATGTTGTGACTTACACAGAGAGTTTTTAGAAAATGTTTGATTGGAAAAAAAAAAAAGTCATAATGTGTTTTTTCATCTTTTTAAAAATTTAAACTCAACAAACGAGACTTGATCCTAAAATTTCCACTTTTTACTAAGGATATCATAATGAAAACTCCCTGTTTTTGTTCCAACTTCCTAACAAAGCAGGATGGCAGGATTTTAGATTTTAGAGTCAGATTGCTCTGGTTTTAAATTTTGAGATGGAGACTTAAGCAAATTTCCTAACTTTTTGAGGCTCGGTTTTCTTATCTGTGAAACAATAACCTACCTCATATAATGACTGTCATCTGAATTTCCTGCAAAACACAACACATAATAGCTGTACAATAAGTAGTTTTCTATTATTATGCTGACCTCAAAACTAAAAAAGATAAGAAAATTGTCTCTATATTTTTGCAATGTGTGGTTACTGCAAACGGGATTACAGCACACAAAAAAAGCACACTGCTACACCACTGCGATAGTATTATGACGTTTTGCGTTTTATTTTTTTGAAATGAATAGCTTCATGTCCTAGGCTATTTGTAAAGCTAAATCCATTTAATTTTATAAATTTGTTATTTCAATAAGACCTTTATGTGTTTAGTCATGATATATATTGTGATGACTCTTTACAAATATATTTAAATTCAAGAAGAAAAAAAATGTCATGGAGACATCATTTTAAATTAAACATTAATGAGTTATAAAATAAATGGTTTTATAAGACTTTTTTCTAAAACCAAGTTGGTTAGAATCTAGAAATCTATCAGTGTTCATCTTCATTTTTTAAATCCCTTCTTTTCTTTTACTATAATGTGTGAACAGACTAAGAGCAAGATACAGGCCCATGTATACTAGACAAATTATATTAGTGGATTTATATCTAACAATCATTGTTAAATATTTACAATGTTCCAGGCACTGTATCCAAGCTTTACATATATTGTATTTAATTAACTATCACAAGAAAAACGTACTATATGTATAATATATATATAAAATATATAAAAATTATATATAAATAATAATTTACCACATTTTACTGAAAGAGAATAAACCTTCCCAACATCACTTGGCTACTGCACGGTAGACCAAATTGTCAACTCAGACTTTTGAAATGAAAGGCTTGTTCTTTACATTACTCCTATAAAACCTCAGCAATGTAATATAACTAAGGGAAAGAGGAAAAAAGCCTCTGTCATATCAAAGATCTGATGGGGAATTAGAATATATTTTCATAGTAACTTCTTTTATAGAATAAATAAAACAAAATGGACTGTGTCACTCTTGTGTTCTAAGGGAGATGGAATATGACCTAATAATAGAAATAAAATGTTATGCAAAGCTTTCTTCTTTGTAAAGTAGCTGGAAGAGAAGGGTTTAACCAGGCACAAACAGGAGTGTCAGATTATGCAAAAAAAGACCAGAGTTGGGTGAAACCGCCTAACAGGGAAAGATTAAGGGAGAAGTCTGCATAGAGGAAGCTTCCAGAACAGAGAGCAAGGAGATTTTATTGACCTAGGTAAAGGTACCAAAAAGAAACACACAAAAAATGCTGTAGGGCTTTGAAATTTCTACTAAAAGCAGACTTCTGAGAAATTCTCAGTGTTGCAGTGGCTGTAGGATTTATGAGAATAGGTATTTTTCACATCCAATTCTTTGTTGTTTGCATTGCCCTATATTCCATATATTCCTATATGGTTTGCGTTGTTCTATATTACCTAAAACCTTTAGTCAGATTGGTTACATATGTTGTGATTATGTTCAGAGAGGGAGGAGGAGATCAAAGATAATTAAGTACCATATATGGGATTGTTATGAGCAAAGGGAAAAGAACAGAGGGAGGAGATAAGATTTAAGAGAGGGCAAGAGTTCGATGAACAGAACCTGAAGCCATCCATAGATTTAATTCAGTCCCTCTCAAAATTCCAATGGCATTTTTCACAGAAATGGAAAAAATAACCCTAAAATTGGTATGGAACCACAAAAGACCCCCCAAAAGGCAAAACAATCTTGGGAAAGAACAAAGTTGTAGGTATCACACTCTCTGATTTCAAACTATATTACAAAACTATGGTAAGCAAAACAGTATGGTACTGGTGTAAAAATGACACATAGACCCATAGAACAGAATAGAGAGCCCAGAAATAAACCTACACATATATGGTTAACTAATATTTGACAAATCAACCAAGAATACTCAATGGAAAGAGGGTGGTCTCTTCAATAAATGGTGCTGGGAAAAGTGGGTATCTACATGCAAAAGAATGAAATTGGACCCATAGATTATACAACTCACAAAAATTAACTTGAAATGGATTATGAAGCAAAGGATTTGAAAGTGTAAAACCCTACAATAAAACAGGGAAAAACCCTTTGACATTGATTTTTGACTCAAACTAACCTCATTTTAGTAAGCATTTCACAATTCACGTGTTACATCAAATCATGACATTGCATACCTTACACTTATACAATGTTATTTGTCAATTATATCTCAATAAAGCTGGTGGGGGGAAAGAGAGAGAGAGAGAGACCAGATTTTTGAGTCAGAAATCACTATGAAAACATATGGCCCAGAATTTAAATATATATATATATTTAATTTTAAAATAATATAAAATACACATACATACCTGTTAGTGAAGTCATAGGACATTGTGCATTTCACAAAATGTTGGTCTTGGAAAGGAAACTAAGGTTAATTTTACTGAAATCTCACTGATCAAAGAGAATTTTAGTTAAATGCTCAGCATGGCTATTATATATAAGGTAATTTGCAAATTGCTTTTATACACACTGTTTTTAATCCTTACTACAACCTTATGATGCAGATACTATTATCCTCATTTTAAAGAGAAAAAACTGAGCAGAGAGAGGTTAAATAAGTGGCTGTAGTTCACTCAAGTAAGTAAATAGCTTAACTGGGATCTAACTCCAAATCCAGTGCAACCTTCCCTGCACATTCTCACCTCCTTAAGAAATAGTTAAGCCCTCTTTATCCTTTACTCTTCTCAGTCCATAGTACAATCATATGAAGAATATTTTAAAGGAAAACTATCAAAAACATACTCAATTACTATTTTACTACACTCAATTACTTCACAATATTTAAGACCCCATTAAATAATATCAGGTATATAACAGCCCTGCCCATTGGTTGGAACATTGAAGATGCTCAGTCTTATTTGTGTTGTTGTCATTGCATTATATGAGTGTTTATTGAAGAGAGATCATTTCAGGCTATCCTGTTTAGTTTACTGATTATAAAATTTTCTAACAGCTATAATTATTATCTTATCAAATATACTCTCAAATATAAAAAAGTGTTTTAGTCTCCTAAGAAGTGTTTCACTGAAAATATCTTTACACTATTTTTTCAATAAGCTCATCTTTCATATGCAGTTACATTTCATGCTAGTTCTAACTTATAAATCCTGTAATGAGGAGTTTTATATATATATATATACACATATACATGTATATGTATACACATATATATGGAATGAGGATTTTTACCGCATTTCTCAAAAAATAAGATAACTTTTCTTGAAAATAGGTAACACAAGCTTGATGTATACACACACGTTTTAAGAGAGGGTGGCTTTATCATCATCACTTGCTTTTGCTTTTTATGTGCTGGTGTAGAACTGTCACTGCAATAGAACACAGCAGGTGACCTCAGAACACTCAACCCCCCACCCTTGTGTTCTGTAGATTACAGGAGCTTTGTACTTGCAAAGTTCATAATTATATTAAATAACACAGCATAGAATAACTACCACTCTTTTCTTCCAAATCTCTATCATTACTAAACCTCCCAGCCTTCCACATCAGCCATAAATGCATTAGGCAGCACAGCTGCTTCAGACTAGAGCACAGTTTTACAAACACAAAAGAGCAAATCAAATTAAATAACCACATCTTCTTTATTTTGCAAATTATAGAAGAATTAAAAGTCATTCTTATCAAAGATTTATTTTTCTCTATGAATACAGGCATTCCAAATCCTGATTTGGTTTTCTGTGCTGAAAATATGCTGTCATTTTGCAATTCATTTAAAAAAGATGAGGAAAGAAAAATTGTTGCATTCCAGGAAAAAAAAAAAGATCTTGTAAAAACCTAATTACATAATAACTTTGCTAGTTCTTTTGTACTCTTCCTCATAGGAAGAATTGACACCATTTACCCACATAGATAATGAAGGCCCCAGCTAATCACCCCCTCTGTCTTCAGAGACTTTGCCAAAAGTTGTCTGTTATGTTCAAGCTTCCAGAACTTCAAGGTTTGTACTGGCTCAGGGCTAAAAAGTGAGAAAGGTCCTTCTGAACTAGAGCCCATAACAAGCAGGTGCACAATGGCCAGACTTTAGGGAAAGGCCTGGTGTCCTCCAGGAGTCAGCTGGGCTGCAGCCTCCACAGCTCTACTTCTCCATTCCCACCCATGGGCTTCTTCATTCAGAATCTAATCCTCTTCCCCATAGCTACTCCAAGCCCCTCTGGAAATGGAAAGTAATGATACCCTTAGGGTTTGACTATTCGACTGCTTGACTACTAGTTGGCATATAAAAAGTGCTAGGTCAATTTTTGTTAAGTGAGTGAGTGGTTGAGTGGATGTCATGATGTGAATGAAGAAGTTTCCTCTTCTTGATTCCTCAGGGGCCTGGAAAGCATAGAACCTCTCCTCCTCCAACCTGCACAGGGACTCACCCTGACAAAGTTGCCTTAAGTGTCAATGTGATGGACATATGAGAAGAGGGAAGAACAAAGAGGAGAGCTATCATGCAATAATGAACTTGCATTATTTGAGCTAACTAATTTATATATGTTACTGATTCAACTCTTATAATGAACAAGCAAGGGAAGTACTTTTATCTTTTTCAGGTGAGAGAATTGAGTTGCTCTTAAATGAAAACACTGGCTCAAATAATAAAGCTAGTAAAAGTTGGAAATAGCATTAGAACCCATATATCTTTGGCTATTTCTATAGGACAGTTCTGCCTTTTCTCTACACATCTGAGAATCAAATACATTCTACCCCCTTTCTCTTTGGGGAAATATATCTCAAGTGTCAAACTACTGGGTCATAAAACAATAATTGAAACATTTCACTTCTTTACAATGGGAATTTCTTGTATCAATGCTGTTATAAAAAGATAATCTGTAAGTATTTATAATCTAAAGCCAAGAAATTTTTTTAAATATTTAATTTATTTATTTGACACACAGAGAGAGAGCACAAGCAAGGGGAGCAAGAGAGGGAGAAGCAGGTTCCCTGCTGAGCAGGGAGCCCAATGCGGGGCTCAATCCCAGGACCCTGAGATCATGACCTGAGCTGAAGGCAGATGCTTAACCATCTGAGCCCCCATGCACCCTAAAGCCAAGAAATTGATAGCACCTGTAAAACAATTATTCCACATGCTATTAAATATTACTTGATCCAGTGGATACACCAAGTTCTCACTGTGTATCTCAACAGTGCCATTTTAGGTTCTGAGAATACAACGGGAGACGGAGAGAAAAACATAGTCAAATGTACGTGTAACAGTGAGATAGAAGCCAAGCAATAACTAATCCCTATAAAATGATGTGTAAGCTGAGAGATGAGAGCTAGCCATTCTTCTAAGGCATGGGGTTCAAGAACGGGAGCCATAAGTCAGGTAAGGGAAGACTGTCCTCAGAAGTAACATTCAAGTTGAATCCTGAACAATGAATACTCCATAAAGTAAAAGAAAAAGGTAAGATAATTAAACAGAAAGCTTCACCAAACAACAAATGAAATAGGGAAGCCTGGGCCTAAAGCCCAGAAAAACCTGCACTGGTTGAAGGATGGCAAGTTGCCTGTTGCAGGCAACATCAGCTCTTACTTGAAGTGGCTGCAATTCATTTTCCAGATCGCTGCTTTAGCAACATAAACTCAAGAAACTTTTTCTAAGCCCCAAGACTAGGTCAGATCCCTCAGGTATATGCTTTCCCAGCTCTGAGCAACTTGTTCTCATAGAACTGGTTTTGTTTTTGAATCAACATTCATATGATTTGATTATATGCCCCATCCTCCAATGGGCAGTAAACATTACGAGGAGAGGAACTCCATCTGGTATTGTCCTAGCACAATATCTAACATATTATCAGACAGTGGAAAGAAAAAAAAGTCAAGTGAATAAATGTTGAGAGAAATCACAACAATGAGACCGTAGGTAGGAGCCAGGATGCCAAGGATTAATGAACATTGTTCTGTGGGCAATGGGAACTGAATTTTGTTGCAGTGTTGTTGAGAGTCAGAGCCTGGGGGAAAGAAGACCAGTTAAGCAAAGTTTCAGTATTCTCACTAAGAGATAATGAGGTCCCAAACTAGAACAGTGATTGGACTTGGAGAAAAGGAAATGGACCTGAGTGAAATACTCAAATCATTAGGATTTGGTGACTGATCAGTGAGTGGCAAGGAGGAGTCTGATGATTATCCCTAGTGCCTTAGATCCTGCCAATGAATACAAAACTGAAATTTCAAAGAAAGGGATTGTTCTTTTCAATAGGAACACTTTTTTTAAAAAGATTTTTATTTATTGACAGAGAGAGAGACAGCGAGAGAGGGAGCACAAGCAGTGGGGGTGGGAGAGGGAGAAGCAGGCTTCCCGCGGAGCAGGGAGCCCAATGCGGGGCTCGATCCCAGGACCCCGGGATCATGACCTGAGCCGAAGGCAGACGCTTAATGGCTGAGCCACCCAGGTGCCCCTCAACAGGAACATTTTGATGATAAATATGTAACTCAGATTCATAGGCAGCTTAGCTTACAGAATTGAAATCATATCTTAAATAGTCAAACAGGTCAAAATCAAATCCAAAAGCAATTCTCATAAATTGAGTGAGGTTATTTATTTCATTTTGGGATTGCTTGAAAATGCTTTTGAAACAGAAATATATGGCATAAAAAACGTACCAGAACAAAACGTATACAGTAAGAAGTGAATCTCCCTCCCATCTATGTCTCTTAGTCCCCTACGTGCTTTATCCAGAAGCAACTGTTATCAGATTCCTGTGAATCTCAAGTAGGAGTATTATTCATCATCCAAAAATAGTTAAAGGAGAAACCAAAATAAATTTATTTCCAAAACAGTGATTTGAAATAAAACTTCTAGAAACTGTCAGTGAAAATGGATATTAGCAAATAAATTTAAACTACAAATGCAACATAGGTTTCTGCTATACCTCTCTGTTGAATCTAGATAATGATGATAGATAGATAGATAGATAGATAGATAGATAGACAGACAGACAGACAGACACAGATAGGGCAAGCAAGCCTTGGTAACTTTTGAGGCCTAAGATTCATTTTTTGATATCACTCAATGTTATATTGAATCCTGTAAAGAGAACTCTTTGACAGTTGAGGCACACAGACAAGGAATCCTATGACTAGAGTAGATAGCTTGGAGTCCCATAGACGAACATAGAAGAGATGATGTTAATGTGTATTATACATTCTCCAGAAACCAAGACCTCCAATAGTCTATCCTCCATTACCTGATATTAGAGTAAAATAACACCCTGAATGAAAGGAAATTTTGAGAACAGCCCCTGAAAACAATTGCAGTTGTAAGAAGATAGCATTTCCCTTAATTTCCCTTAATTTGTACTTTATACAAATTCATCATCCTGGCATTTTACTGAGATATTGTTTTCCTGCATCCCTCTTTTAGGTTACTGCCACTTGATCATATTCAGTTCTGCTCTCCTTTCTCTAAGCTGGCTTCTATCCATATCTGTTAATCATTTGTGTTTCCGGCTCAAAGACTCAGGGCCCCACCACAGCAGTTCTCCAGGTTACAACAGTGAAATTTTCATTTGCTCTGCTGATCAAGCAATCTGGGCCCTGAAAAGATAACCGACACAATGCAGCACCATCCACTGAAATAGCCACACTAAAATACAGGGATTCTTCATTCATACTTTGCGTCTACAGTAGTTATTGTGGTTTTACTTTCATTTGCCTCTGTTTTCCTTCACTTTGCAATTAGGTAATCAAGGGGAAGCAGGTTGTAGATAGGGCCCTATGAAAGAGCAAACGATTATTAGTCAGAAAAGTGATGCTTCACAAACATTCTTTCCAAATAGAATTGGAACAGGGAACTGACAAATCATCTTTCATATACAAACTGGTGCCTGAGTGAAGCGGTAGCTAAGAGTGCTTCACTTAAAACCAATCTGAGACTAACCTGATTGTCTACAGAGTCCTTTCAACAGAACTGACAAGGAATATATCTTTATTTTGATAACATTTATAGGCAAAAGGAGAAAACACTGGAGAAACATCCAAATAAGGCAATTTCAATGTATGAATTATGTCCCCTAAGTTCACCGACAATATTACTAAGAGCTGACATCAATTCAACTAGGGCTGCTTTTTTCACCTCTCTGGAAGTGACTGAAAAATTTATTAATGACATATCATAAGGGTGGCCATTTCTATACATTGAGTTGAATATAGAACATAGAATTTCTAGAGCTTGGAATCTGGTTCAACTGCCCTTCATTGCACAGTTGAGGAAGTTGCACTCCTGGAAGAATAAGAGATTTGCCTGAGGTCATACAGCTAGGAAGCAGCAAAACCAGAGCTTTAAGCCAACAATGCTGGCTGCAGCCCTGCCTTCTTTTTTGCACTCTTCTACTTGTATCAATCAGACACTAGCAGGAACAGATGGAACGCTCAGAAATAGTGACCAGAGACTGATGACAGGACAATTAACAGCCATGGGGCAGAGGTAAGGGAAATCAACATGTGAGGTGAGCCCACAAGGGCTAACAGGAGAGGAAATATTTGCTTCCTATCTCTATGACCTGAAGGAAGAAGGAGGAGGAGAGGTGACTGAAATCCAGAGAGAATTGTATCTATAGCAAAGCCGCTGCAGGAACTGTGACCTTGGAAAGTAACACAGCCTTTAATAAACTGTAGCTCTGTGAGGATGGAGCTAGGAAACAAAACCCAGACTTCACTTTTCTCCAATTTTCCAATCTCCTACTAGTGTCTCCCATTGGCCTTGTCCAACCAGAAGCCAGAAGGCAGAGGAGCTCTGCTGATGCTTCCATACGTCCACAAGACGGGAGAGAAGGGATGTAGGGGGCAAATGGAGAATATCCAGTACATTTCTCAGGTTTACCAGCCTTCTGCCTTGCAATTTTTTCTTCCTTGCTGTATCCTATTTTCTTTCACTGGGACATAAATTATCAAGGTTCATGAGTGAATGATGGCCCATGTAAAAATAGCATCGTATTTCATGATGGACTTTATCAAAAATTTCCTCAAATGTAATAGAAGTCTGGAGACGGAGTACAATAGGCAACAGGTATATTTTGCAATATTTAAAAATAAGTGATCATCTCAGTACTATGACTCATTAGCTAAGAAAAAAACCCACAGTAATAGTATGTTTTATGTACACAACAATTTTAATTTATAAGCAGGACATATTTATTCAAAAATTATGATAAGACATCATTATTCTCAGAACATGAACTTCGGCAGTTAGGTGTTAGCATCCTCCTTGAGTTCTAGAAAATGAACTTGTGGATATTAAACATGATTGCTTAGAGGCCTCAAACATACCAGCTTTGGGCGGTCAGCTATTATCTACACTGACAATTATTTATGGCTGTGAATCACCTATGCCTGATGTGATGTCCAAAAGTATCTCAGTAAGATATTATGAGCAATATCAGATGTGGATTGTGTAAAAGCCATTTCAGTAATAAAACAGAGTTCAAAGAGCTGATTCAATAGAGGCATTACTAATAAAATAATATAGGTAGAGGGTGCCTGGGTGGCTCAGTTGGTTAAGCGACTGCCTTCGGCTCAGGTCATGATCCTGGAGTCCCGGGATCGAGTCCCACATCGGGCTTCCTGCTCAGTGGGGAGTCTGCTTCTCCCTCTGACCCTCTTCCCTCTTGTGCTTTCTATCTCTCATTCTCTCTCTCAAATAAATAAATAAAATCTTTAAAAAAATAATATATGTAGAAATCTCAAAAAAGGTGTTTCCTTTCTTTTTAAGAGCAATGCTACAAAAGAAGAGATGAAAATAGGGAAGGCGTCCACTCACTTTGAGTGACTCTCTTTGAGCTCAGGTGAGCTTTAAGACACTCACCTTTCTGTGGCTTAGCATACATCTTCCAAAATGGAGTGCAAGGGAGTCACTCTGTTATGGATAGGAAAAATGATTTAAAAAAAAAGCAGTCTGGCTTGAAACTGAACCCTTTTAAGGATACTTTAGTTAGAAGGTTTAGTTCTCTGTGGGTTCAATGTACTTCCCCATTACTACTGAGACCTAGATCCTGTAGAAAATCTTAATTAAAGGCAATAGACACTATTTGTTCTACTAAGGTTTTCTAAAATAATGGATTTAAGAAGGCAAAACATGTCAGAATAGGCTAATTTGACTTTTTTTTAAGATTTTATTTATTTGACAGAGAGAGAGAGCGAGCACAAGCAGCAGGGAGAGGCAGCCTGAGGGAGAGGGAGAAGCAGGCTTCCTGCCGAGCAGGGAGCCGGACATGGGGTTCGATCCCCAGACCCTGGGATCATAACCTGAGCTGAAGGCAGACACTTAACTGACTGAGCCACCCAGGTGCCCTTAATTTGGCTTTTAAAACCTACCGGAATTATCTCTTATATTTTCTGATGGAAATATTTTCTAAACCACAAGAGCTAGTGAAACAGATCCTTTATCCTATAAAAGAAGTACCAAATGTATGCTAACTGAACAAAATGCCTTAAGTAAAGTTTCTGTGAGCATAATTTTTAATTTCCTCAGATGAAAACAATTTTGAGTGAGGGGCTCTATAAAAAGTGTCCCGATGTTCTCCTAATACACCAATAAATAAAATATCTCTGAATGTTGAGATTCTCTTAGCCTTTGGCATATGTTCCTAACTCATCCTAGCTCCAATGAAACATTACATAAGCAAGCTAATAATCCAGGTAACTAAGAATGTTAAAAATTACTTCAGAGTATTACTAAGGCTTGAATGATGAATATTCATTCTCTTTCTACTATTTTAAAAATCAGAAATAATTTATCCATAGTTTGAATTTTACCAAAGCACTTGCTCTGGAACTTCCTGATATATTAGCATCTTCTACCTATAATAGAATTGTATATGTAAGTTTTATCATGACCACTAGACCATAAGAAGTAAGCCTGAATCAGTCATCTCATTCCTTTTTGGAGTTAAGCTATCTCCAAAGGCATTACAACTATCTGCCTTGCATTTCAAATTAAACACATGCTTTCATATAAATTCTCTCATTTGGTCTACCTAATAACTTTGTCAGGACAATAGGGCAGCAATTATTGCCCCATTTAATGGATGAGGAAACAGCCTTAGGAGAGTTAAAGTGGTTTACTCAAAGCTGCGTGACTGAGCAGTTATGGACCTCTGACTCATCATTAGGCCCAGTTCAGGAAAACACATATTTACTGAGTGCTTTAAAATGACGATCTTAAGTCTTTTGGGTACAAGGTATGGTACAGATAGTTAACTCATAGATTAAAAAAAATCTAACACCTTTAGACTACTTATTATCTGAGAGGCCCTTTTATAAGAACTTTATAGATTTATTTTGTTTAATCCCATAATAAGCCTTTAGGCTAGTACTGTTGTCGTTGTCATGTTATAAATGAGGAAGCTGAGAAAAGGATTATCAACTTGTACAGAATCACAGAGGCAATTTTGACTTCAGAGTCCATGTTCTTAACCATAATACATACTGTCTCTAGGGATTCCAAATCCTATGGACACCTTTTCATAATACTAAATGGCTTCCATGAAAGAATATGAATACAGAATGAGTCTAGGCAAACACACACACACACACACACACACACACACACACACACACACACACACAGAGGCATACACACCAAGACATTATCTACCTATCCACAAATACAACCATCTTTACTAAGGGACTTGAGGATCATTGTGTATGGCTATCAATCTATTAGGCCAGAATTTAAAACAAACAAACAAAAACACATACATGAGCAAGATATTCTAAGCCTGAACTTTACCTGGGAAAGAAAAGTGAAAACTGCTCAGATTGGAGACATACCTCTCCCCATTTAACTTCCAAAATCTTCCTCAAAATATCTTTGTATTGAAAAGAATCCATCAACCTTTGCAAAGAGAGAAGGGAAAACAGACTTGAGGAAGATGCTGTCTTCTGTGTGACTCAGGAGACATGCTTCTTCTGTGCACTGCTTTATCATCATCGGCCAAAGATGTGTGTGCAAATATCAGTCTTACAAACAGACAATGTTTGCACTACACTGAAGCTAACTTCCCATCTGGTTATCGGATGTTTGGAGTCCAAATTGTACAGTTTCCTATGTGGTTCCTCTGAGAAATGGAATGATGGGATTCTGATAACAAGTATCCATGCACTGGACTGATATTACATCCCTATGTAGAGTAATAGGAACAGTGCATATAAATAAGAGAAATGGCTTATGTCTTATATTGGTTAAAGAAAAGAGGGAAGTATTTTCTATAGTTCAGATTCACATGAAAGATAAACCTCTTAGTTCAGAATATGATGTATTTTGCTTAGAATTTAGAGAATCCACTGATGTTCTGTGCAATTATATTTTAGTGTTAGATCTAGCAGAGTACATCGACTAAAAATGCAATCACAGTAAAAAATTCTGATGATATGCATTATTTCTGAATAAGCAAAGGCCAAAAGCACAATCCCAACATAATATAAATGATGTGATTGACTACTAGGGTTGCTTGCAGCCCATAGCTTCAGGTAAAGCAACTGCCTCCCTCCATTAATGAGAAAAGAGACAGCACTTTCTATTTAAAATTAATAACTGTAACACTCCAGGATTAAAGGAAAAATTGTGTTTCACACAAAGTGCTTCACAAAATTTTACTGAAGTTCAACAAAATCATTACATAACAATACATATGAGAAATTCTTCTTTACGGCTCATTCTGCTAAATTGCCTATTCATTTTTACCTGCCCAGAATCTACAATTTTCAGCAAGATGAATATTAGCAGAAATAAAATGATCCTTTCTATTTTAATAGCCCCTGCTCTCAAAAATAGTCATTTATATCTTTGAATTTTATGTACTTATAACAGATTAGGTATTAATTATATTCTATATATATATATAACCCAAGCATTTCTTTTAAAGCAATAGGCAACACCATTAATTTCAATTCCAGTTACACCTTTTTGGATGACTTTGGGCACTAGATCACCATCAGCAATATCAATAGGATAACACCGTTCTTTGAGGAACCGCAATAATCATACACTTTATATTGATAAATAATACACTCTTAAAACACAATAGAAATTAATGACATTTTAGAACTTTCTAAATTTAGGGAAGTTACCAAAATTTTCTATCACTCTTTCAATAGCAACAGCTTCCTCAGAAGACTATTGTGTCTGTTTTCAAGATTGTGTAGGTAAACACAAATGAACCTAGTATCCATATATTCATTTTAATTATCTTTCCTGTTCCTCTCCTACTAAAGGAAATTTAACTCAGAAATGTTCCCACATTACAGTGATAATCCAGGGTGCAGTGGGGCAGGGTAGGAAGAAGGAAAAAAAAGGATAAACAATACAATGAACAATACAGTCAAGAGGAAACTAAAAAATGTAACCACTATCGTTTTGGTCAATGATCACTGAAAAATCCAGGAAGACATTGAATGAGAGTAAAGTTTTTGGTATGTTTTTATAAAGAATAAATAGCCCAATGAAATATTAGAGGGAAATGGAGTCAGAACTACCAGTGAAATAAGTAAAAATAAAAAAATTAAAAAGAAATCAGAACAGAAAAAAAGTGGAAATACATGTTGCTTCCTGCATCTGGATATCTTTTCAGTTTATGAAGTGTAAATCGCAGCTCTATTATCCAAAATTAATATTTGATTTATCTAAAGAGAAAACAAGTTGGAAAACTCTCTAAACCAAGTTGATTTTCCTCCTAGAATGTTATTTCAGGCAATAAAATTATGAGTCTTAGACAAAGTATAAGACACTTAAGAAATATCATTTTCCACAATTACTTTCAGTTTTCTGCAAATGCAAGTTATTCATTATGATTTTTCCCTCTAAAAGCAGAGATGCAGCTTATGACTCAAGGATGCCCATGCCATAGTCCAAGCTCAGGAAATGAATATTAGTCTGTATTCTAAACCCACCTAGTGTCTAAAATTAACCACATCCATTCTTTAAATGTTGACCCAGGAAGGCACTTGATTATGTGTTTAACTGTCAACTCAAGAACCTAGAAAACTGGTTTCCAGAACAAATAATCACAATCCTGATTAAAGTCAAGGACATCGGAGTCTTCTGGCTATATCAGTCATTCGAAAGCTGCAGTCATGATTTACACAAACGAATCACAAATGATTATCAGCATTATTAACCAGAATCTGATTATAAATGAACATATAGTGTTAGCTTGCCTCCCCTTCCCCTGGGAAGACAGGGGTTAGGAAGGGAAGAGAAGAAATGAACTAAACTCTTTTAGAGTCCTACGCCAATCCCGTGAGGTAAATATCACTACCTCTTTCTTTACGAAAGTAGGAGGCTCAGAAAAATTAAGCAACTTGTGCCAAAGCCATGTTTCTTACACAGGTAAAAAGTACTAGGGTAGGGTAGTACTAGTACCAGGTCTGTGTACCTCTAAAATCCACTTCGCGGCTTCAAAGCTGAGAGTTCTGCTCAAAAGATTTAAACATTATTAATAATAATAGGCAAAAATTCCTGTGTCCCTGACACTGTGCAAACTTCTTCCCCCAAACCAAAAATAATAAGAGTTGCAATTTTTTGAGCTCTCACCATTTGCCTGGCTCCTCTTAATACATCTTCACGATGCTGGTCAAGTTTTATATTATCTTCGTTCTGTAAAATACGTGCCCCAAACCTGACAGCTAACAAGAGGCAGAAGCAGAATTTGTACCAGTTCTCTATGAACTCCAAAGCCTCTGCTTACCCACTATTCCACCTGCCTCCCCTCCACAAAGTTCTCTTAACACACCTTTGAGTTCAGCTGGTGGGAATTAACTTGTTTTCAATGAGGAAATAGGCTCAGAGAGAATGCTACTGCTCACTAGTATATAACTAGTATATAACTAGTATATGGCCAGGCAGGGATTCAAACTCAGGTCAGTCTGACTTCCCGAGCCTCTTGCCACTGGACCCTGTGGACAAGGGTAATGAAAGAGAATGAAAAACGGGCACCACTCAAAGCAACAGATCTGTACTTTAAAATCCGTCATCACGCCTGTAGAATCAAATGCTTCAGAGCCCTGAACCAGGCTGAAGATATCCTGAAACATATCCTTGTCAAAATAACTGTGTGATTGGTTGCTGAGTATAGTAAAGTTCAGCTGGACACCTCACCTATTAGAAGGTGCTAGGCTGCAGTGGGCACAATGGCAAAGGAATCCCATCAGAAAATGCAGAGAAGGTGTGGGGGCAAGCCTAGCACAAAGCGGTCTGTGTGTTGATGAGAGAAATCACGCCTACGTTGCCCACAAGTGGTTGCATCTGGTGTAATCCAGTACTGAGGTTCTCGATCTTCAGTATGGACAAGAATCACCTGGGAGCTTGTTAACACTATAGTTTTAGTGCTACCTTATTCTGACCCAATAAGCCTGGAGTGATGTCTAGGAATCTGCATTTTACAAACATTCTAATTCATTCTGATGTGAATGGGCTGTGGACTTCATTTTGAGGACCCTGATCTAGTCCATGGGGGAATCTTTGGGTGAAGCTGACAACATCAAGCTTAAGTCTAGTCAGAAAATAAAAGTCAATGCAAGATAGAAGTTAAGGTCTTAGAAGTCAGGGAACTGAACTTCTCTATATTCATGTTTATACTGCACACATACACTATAGATTGTTAGAGTCTAGAAGAAGCACACTAAGAGAGAGAGAGAGAAATGCAAGAACAAAACAAAACATCTTGCAGGGAATGATTTCACTTTGTTTAACAGAAAACATTTATTTCCACCCCTATATTATCACAACTTATTTAATGAGTTATTTCTTAGTCAAATTCCCAATGACCAAGATAGTCAATCTTTTAGTACAGGTTGACTGGCAACAAATTCTTTTAGTTTTCCTTCAACCTAGAATGCCTTGATTTCCCCTTTATTCTTGAAGAATATTTTTACTGGATGTAGGATAGTATGTCAGCAATTCTTTTCTTTCAGCACTTAGAAAATGTTACATCATTTTCTGCTGGTCTTCATGGTTTGTCGTGAGAAATCCAGGGTCGTTTGAACTGTTTTTCCTCTGTATTACTGTGATGTTTCTCCCTGGCTGCTTTAATTTTTTTTTTTTTTTTTTTTTTGGTCTTTATTTTTCAGAAGTTTGACTATAATGTGGCTTGGTGTGGGTTCTTTGGGCTTACCATGTTTAAGGTTTTACTAGCTTCTTGTATCTGTAAGTTTGGGGGCCTTTGGCCAAATTTGGGAAGTTTTTGTTTAGTACTTCTTCAAAGGGTTTTTTTTAAGATTTTATTTATTTAGGAAAGAGAGGAAGTGGGAGGGGAAGGGTTGAAGGGGAGGGAGAGGGAGAGAATCTCAAGTAGACTACGTGCTGAGCAGGGAGCCTGATGTGGGGCTTGATCTCACAACCCTGAGATCATGACTGAGCTGAAAGCAAGAGTCCGATGCTTAACCGATTGTGCCACCCAGGCACCCAAATGACTTTTTTTTCTTTTTTCAATTACCTCTCTGCCTTTTTTATTGTTATGTCAATCACCATACATTACATTATTAGTTTTTGATGTAGTGTCCCATGATTCATTGTTTGTGCATAATACCCAGTGCTCCATGCAGAGCGTACCCTCTTTAATACCCATCACAAGGCTAACCCATCCTCCCACCATCATCCCCACTACAACCCTCAGTTTATATTTCAGAAGCCATTGTCTCTCATGGTTCATCTCCCCCTCTGATTTCCCCCCCTTCATTCTTCCCCTCCTGCTATCATTTTTTTTCCTTGAAATATATTGCACTATTTGTTTCAGAGGTACAGATCTGTGATTCAACAGTCATACACAATTCACAGTGCTCACCATAGCACATACCCTCCCCAATGTCTATCACCCAGCCACCCCCTCCCTCCCACCCCCACCACTCCAGCAACCCTCAGTTTGTTTCCTGAGGTTAAGAATTCCTCATATCAGTGAGGTCATATGATACATGTCGTTCTCTGATTGACTTATTTCGCTCAGCATAACACCCTACAGTTCCATCCATGTCACTGCAAATGGCAAAATCTCATTCCTTTTGATGGCTGCATAATATTCCATTGTGTATATATACACCACCTCTTCTTTATCCATTCATCTGATAATGGACATCTTGGCTCTTTCCACAGTTTGGCTATTGTGGACATTGCTGCTATAAATATCAGGGTACACGTACCCCTTTGGATACCTACATTTGTATCTTTGGGGTAAATACCCAGTAGTGCAATTTGCTGGATTGTAGGGTAGCTCTATTTTCAACTTTTTGAGGAACCTCCATACTGTTTTCCAGAGTGGTTGCACCAGCTTGCATTCACAGCAACAGTGTAGGAGGGTTGCCCTTTCTCTACAACCCCACCAACATCTGTCATTTCCTAACTTGTTAATTTTAGCCAATCTGACTAGTGCGAGGTTTTGATTTGGATTTCCCTGATGCTGAGCAATGTTGAGCACTTTTTCATGTGTCTGTTGGCCATTTGGATTTCTTCTTTGGAAAAATGTCTGTTCATCTGTTCTGCCCATTTCTTGATTAGATCATTTGTTCTGTGGGTGTTGAGTTTGATAAATTCTTTATATATTTTGGATACTAGCCCTTTATCTGAAATGTCATTTACAAATAACTTCTCCCATTCTGTCGGTTGTCTTTTGGTTTTGTTGACTGTTTCTTTTACTGTGCAACAGCTTTTATCTTGATGAAATCCCAATATTTCATTTTTGCCCTGGCTTCCCTTGCCTTGGCAATGTTTCTAGGAAGAAGTTGCTGCAGCTGAGGTCAAAGAGGTTGCTCCCTGTGTTCTCCTTTAGGATTTTGACGGACTCCTGTCTCATATTGAGGTCTTTCAACCATTTGGAGTCTATTTTTGTGTGTGGTGTAAGGAAATGGTCCAGTTGCATTCTCCTGCATGTGGCTGTCCAATTTTCCCAACACCATTTGTTGAAGAAACTGTCTTTTTTCCATTGGACATTCTTTCCTGCTTTGTCAAAGATTAGTTGACCATAGCATTGAGGGTCCATTTCTGGGCTCTCTATTCTGTTCCATTGATCGATGTGTCTGTTTTTGTGCCAGTACCATACTGTCGTGATGATGACAGCTTTGTAATAGAGCTGGAAGTCCAGAATTGTGATGCCACCAAATTTGCTTTTCTTTTTCAACATTCCTCTGGCTATTCGGGGTCTCTTCTGGTTCCATAAATATTTTAGGATTATTGTTCCATTTCTTTGAAAAAAGTGGATGGTATTTTGATGGGGATTGCATTGAATGTGTAGATTGCTCTAGGTAGCATTGACATCTTCACAATGTTTGTTCTTCCAATCCATGAGCATGGAACGTTTTTCCATTTCTTTGTGACTTCCTCAATTTCTTTCAAGAGCATTTTATACTTTTCTGAGTACAGATCCTTTGCCTCTTTGGTTAGATTTATTCCTAGGTATCTTATGTTTTTGGGTGCAATTGTAAATGGGATCGACTCCTTAATTTGTCTCTCTTCTGTCTTGTTGTTGGTGTATAGGAATGCCACTGATTTCTGTGCATTGATTTTATATCCTGCCACTTTACTAAATTCCTGGATGAGTTCTAGCAGTTTTGGGGTGGAGTCTTTTGTGTTTTCCACATAAAGTATCATATCATCTGCAAAGAGTGAGAGGTTGACTTCTTCTTTGCTGATTCAGATTTCTTTGATTTTGTTTTGTTGTCTGATTGCTGTGGCTAGGACTTCTAACACTATGTTGAATAGCACTGGTGATAGTGGACATCCCTGCTGAGTTCCTGACCTTAGGGGGAATGCTCTCAGTTTTTCCCCATAGAGAATGATATTCGCTGTAGGTTTTTCATAGATGGCTTTTATGATAATGATATATGAACCCTCTATCCCTATACTCTGAAGAGTTTTGATCAAGAAACAATGCTGTACTTTGTCAAATGCTTCTCTGCATCTATGGAGAGGATATATGATTCTTCTACTTTCTTTTGTTAATGTATTATATCATGTTGATTGATTTGCAGATGTTGAATCAACCTTGCAGCCCAGGGATAAATCCCACTTAGTCGTGTTGAATAATCCTTTTAATGTACTGTTGGATCCTATTGGCTAGCATTTTGGTGAGAATTTTTGCATCCATGTTCATCAAGGATATTGGTCTGTAATTCTCCTTTTTGATGGGGTCTTTGTCTGGTTTGGGGACCAAGGTAATGGTGGCCTCATAACTCTAGCTTGGAAGTTTTCCTTCCATTTCTATTTTTTGGAACAGTTTCAGGAGAATAGGTATTAATTCTTCTTTAAATGTGTGGTAGAATTCCCCTGGGAAGCCATCTGGCCCTGGGCCAATGTTTTTTGGGAGATTGTTGGTTACTGCTTCAATTTCCTTAGTGGTTATAGGTCTGTTCAGGTTTTCTGTTTCTTCCTAGTTCAGATTTGGTAGTTAATACATCTTCCAGGTTATCTAATTTGCTGGCATAGAGTTGCTCATAATATGTTCTTATAATTGTTTGTATTTCTTTGGTGTTGGTTGTGATCTCTCCTCTCTCATTCATGATTTTGTTGATTTGGGTCATTTCTCTTTTCATTTTGATAAGTCTGGCCAGGGGTTTATCAATCTTGTTAATTCTTTCAAAGAACCAATTCCTAGTTTTGTTGATCTGTTCTACTGTTCTTTTGGTTTGTATTTCATTGATTTCTGCTCTGATGTTTATTATTTCTCTTCTCCTGTTGGGTTTAGGCTTTATTTGCTGTTCTCTCTCCAGCTCCTTTAGGTGTAGGGTTAGGTTGTGTATTTGAGACCTTTCTTGTTTCTTGAGAAAGGCTTGTATTGCTATATACTTTCCTCTTAAGGACTGCCTTTGCAGCATCCCAAAGATTTTGAACAGTTGTTTTCATATTCATTTGTTTCCATGAATTTTTTTAATTCTTCTTTAATTTCCTGGTTGACCCACTCATTCTTTAGTAGGATGCTCTTTAGCCTCCATGTATTTGAATTCTTTCTGACTTTCCTCTTGTGATTGCATTCTAGTTTCAAAGCATTGTGGTCTGAAAATATTCAGGGAATAATCCCAATCTTTTGGTACCAGTTGAGACCTGATTTGTGACCTAGGATGTGATCTATTCTGGAGAATGTTCCATGTACACTAGAGAAGAATGTGTATTCCATTGCTTTGGGATGGAATGTTCTGAATATGTCTGTGAAGTCCATTTGGTCCAGTGTGTCCTTTAAAGTCTATTTCCTTGTTGATCTTTTGCTTAGATGATCTGTCCATTTCAGTCAGAGAGGTGTTAAAGTCCCCCACTATTATTGTATTGTTGTCAATGTGTTTCTTTGCTTTTGTTATTAATTGCCTTATATAATTGGCTGCTCCCATGTTAGGGGCATAGGTATTTAAAATTGTTAGATCTTCTTGTTGGATAGACCCTTTAAGTAGGATATAGTGTCCTTCCCCATCTCTTATTACAGTCTTTGTTTTAATATCTAATTTGTCTGATATAAAGATTGCCACCCCAGCTTTCTTTTGGTGTCCATTAGCATGGTAAATGGTTTTCCACCCCCTCACTTTCAATCTGGGACTGTCTTTGGGTCTAAAATGAGTCTCTTGCAGACAGCATTTCGATGGGTCTTGTTTTTCTTTTTTCTGTTTTATCCAATCTGATAGCCTGTGTCTTTTGATTTGGGTATTTACCCCATTTACATTCAGGGTAACTATTTAAAGATATGTATTTAGTGCCATTGTATTGCCTGTAAGCTGACTGTTACTGTATATTGTCCGTGTTTCTTTCTGGTCAATGTTGCTTTTAGGCTCTCTCTGCTTAGAGGACCCCTTTCAATATTTCTTGGAGGGCTGGTTTCGTGTTTGCAAATTCCTTAAGTTTCTGTTTGTCCTGGAAGCTTTTTATCTCTCCTTCTATTTTCAATGACAGCCTAGCTGGATGTAGTATTCTTGGCTGCATATTGGTCTCATTTAGTGCTCTGAATATATCATGCCAGTCCTTTCTGGCCTGCCAGGTCTCTGTGGATAGATCTGTTGCCAATCTAATGTTTCTACCATTGTAGGTTACAGATCTCTTGTCCCGAGCTGCTTTCAGGATTTTCTCTTTGTCTCTGAGACTCGTAAGTTTTACTATTAGATGTGAAGGTGTTGACCTATTTTTATTGATTTTGAAAGGGGTTCTCTGTGCCTCCTGGATTTTGATGCCTGTTTCCTTCTCCACATTAGGGAAGTTCTCTGCTATAATTGCTCCAATATACCTTCTGCCCCCCTCTCTCTTTCTTCTTCTTCTGGGATCCCAATTATTCTAATGTAGTTTCATCTTATGGTATTGCTTATCTCTCTAATTCTGCCCTCATGATCTAGTAGTTGTTTATCTCTCTTTTTCTCAGCTTCTTTATTTTCCATCCTTTGGTCTTCTATATCACTGATTCTCTCTTCTGCCTCATTTATCCTAGCAGTTGGCACCCCCATTTTTTATTGAACTTCATTAATAGCCTTTTTAATTTTGACTTGGTTAGATTTTAGTTCTTTTACTTCTCCAGAAAGGGTTTCTCTAATAACCTCCATGCTTTTTTAAGCCCAGCTAGTATCTTTAAAATCATGATTCTGAACTCTACGTCCGACATTGTACTAATGTCTGTATTGAGTAGGTCCCTGGCAGTCAGTACTACCTTTTGTTCTTTTTGTTGAGGTGATTTTTTCCGTCTTGTCATTGTGTCCAGAGGAGAATAGATGAATGAGAGAACAAAATGCTAACAGGGTAACAACATTCCCAGAAAATATACTCTAAACAAATCAGAAAAGACCTGAAACCGGGGGGAAAGAAAAGGAAAGAAAGAAAAAAACAAACAAACAAAAAGAAAAAACAAACAAAAACAAAACAAAAAAACAGAATATGATCAAATGTGATCAGGCTGGTGCATAGATCAGTGCCACACACTAGATTTTGGGAGTATTTTGGTCTGTTAGAAGAAAGTGTCTCCCAAAATTTTAAAGAAAGAAAAACTTATATATGTACAAAAATAAGGGTTGGTACGATGAAGGGATGGACTATGACTGTAAAGATGAAAATTATAAAAAAATTTATAAAAGGAATTGATAAGAAGTTGTTTGAAAAAAGAAAGAAGAAGATTAAAAAAAAGAAAAAGAAAAGAGAGAATGTGATCAGGTAGGAGACTAGAACAAAACCATACACTACAGATTTAGGGTATATTTTGATCGGTTAGAAGAAACTGTATCTCAAAATTTTAAAGAGAGACCAACTTATGTATATATGCCAAAAATAAAGGTAACTACTATGAAGGGATAGAATACGACTCTAAAAATGAAAAATAAAAATGTTTTTTAAAAAAGGGATTGATAAGATGTTGGTTCAAAAAAGGAAAAAGAAAAATTCCAAAAAAAAAAAGTTAAAAAATTAACTTTGAAAGACTAAAAAATCATGGTAAAAAAGCCATGAATTCTATGTGCAGTATTCCCCTAGCTCTGGAGTTTTGCCGTTCTCATTGATCAGTAAACTTGGTCTTGGCTGGCTGTTCTTGCTGATCTTCTGGGGGAGGGGCCTGTTGCCGTGGTTCCCAAATGTCTTTGTCGGGGATGGAATTGCCCCGCCCTTGCCGGTCTGGGCTAAGTAATCTGCTAGGGTTTGCTCGCGGGAGGTTTTTGTTTTTTTTTTAATTTTTATTGTTATGTTAATCACCATATATTACATCATTTGTTTTGGTGTAGTGTTCCATGATTCATTGTTTGTTCATAACACCCAGTGCTCCATGCAGAATGTGCTCTCTTTAATACCCATCACCAGGCTAACCCATCCCCCTACCCTCCTCCCCTCTAGAAACCTCAGTTTGTTCTCTGCAAGCTTTCCGTACAGCTTTGGAGGACGAGAGTGAAAGTGGCGGCCTCCCAATATCCGCCCCAGAGGAGCCTAGAACTCGGGGTCCCGCTCCTCAGTGTGCCCCCAGAGAAAAGCAGTCAGTCACTCCCCTCTCCCAGGTCTCTGGCCGCACTCCGCGCTCATCCGGCCTGTGACGGAGCATTTCTAACTCTGGCACCTGACCTGGTGTGGAGTCTCCAAACTCAGCAGATCCCTGCGGTGTGCTCCTGTGCCAGTCCTCCTGGGGGAGGATGGGGAGTCTCCCCAGATCTGCTGCTTGTTGGGTCCCGGGTGGAGGAGTAGTGGCCTGACTGTGCCGCGGATCACGGTTTATGGCAACCCCGAGTTGAGCCCGCGCCTCGGCTCCGTCTCTGCAGCTGGCTTCCCCGCTCTGATACCTGGGAGCTCTGCCGCACTCAGGCACCCCCAGTCTTTCTGTGACCTCAAGGGTCCTGAGACCACACTGTCCTGTGAGGGTTCCACCCCCTGCTTAGCCACTGGAGCGACGTCCCTCAGCGGAGCCGACTTCTAAATGTTCTGATTTTGTGCTCCGTGGCTCTATCACTTGCCAGAAGCGGCGGACGGAGTCCCCCTCCCCCGCCATCTATCCTCCCGAATATCGCCTCGGATTCACTTCTCCACACGTCCTACCTTCCAGAAAGTGGTCGCTTTTCTGTTCAGAGAGTTGTTGCTATTCTTTTCTTTGATCTCCTGTTGAGTTCATAGGTGTTCAGAATGGTTTGATCCCTAACCAGCCGAATTCCTGAGACCAGACAAAATCCAGGTCTCCTACTCCTCCACTATCTTGCTCCGCCCTCCCCAGGCACCCCAAATGATTTTTAATCTCTGCCCTTTTTCTCCTCACCCAGACTGCCAAGGACACAAATGTTAGATCTTTTTTTTACAGTCTCACTTATTCCTAAGACTCTGTGTCTGTGTGAATTCGTGTGTGTGTGTGTGTGTGTGTGTGTGTGTGTTTTCAGTGTGTTTCCTCCCTGTTGTTCAGATTGGGTGATTTCTATAGTTTTATCTTTCAGCTGACTGATTCTTTTCCCTATCTCTTCCATTCTGCTCTTGAGCCCATCTATTAAGTTTCATTCTTTTTTTTTTTTATTTTCAGGTACTGGAATTTTCAGTTCTAATACTTTTATTTATTCTTTATATCTTTTATTTCTTTGCTTAGACTTAATATTTTTTCATTTGTTCAAGAGTATTCGTGATTATTCTTTTATCTTTGTTACATCTTCTTTAAAATATTTGTCAGGTAATTCTAACATCTCTATCATCCCAGTGCTGACTTTATTGAGTATTTTTTCATTCAGTTTGAGATTTTCCTGGTTCGTGGTATGACAAGTGATTTTTGAATGAAACTTACATATTTTGATTATTGTGTTATTAGATGGGATTTTAAAATTTCTGTTTTAGCTGGCTTTCTCTAAAACTGCTCTGGCAAGGGAAGTGGGGGACCACTGTCTCATTACTGCCCGTCACAAACTGTTACCTGAATATAAAAGTGTAGGTTCCACACTCAGTTTCCAGTGCTACCCAAAGAGGGGCTCCTTGTTACTGCTGAGCAAGAATGGGAGCTCTGGCTCTTATGTCATTCTCCACGGATACCTACCTGGCTGGAAGGGGTGGGAGCATCTTGTTATTGCTTTCCACATGGCCTCTACTAATACCATGGGGAGAGATATGCCTCAATAAAGTTCGATGATAGTGAAAGTCATGATTCTTTAGTACTTCTCCTCTATGAACACCCTGCTGGGATAAGGGATACCTCATTATTGGTGAGTAGACATAAAGTACTGATTTTCCACATGGTCTCAACTGACAACATGGCAGTGAGGGGGAGAGAAAGGGGGAACCTCATTACTGCCAGGTAGTGTTGAAATCCTGGCTCCCTACTCAACCTGTTCTGACACAACACTGGCATAAGGGTTGGGGTACTTTCTTACACCCTGGAGTTTGTGGAAATCTAGGCTCCCCACTTGGCCTTTACTGGTGTGGGTGGAATGGGGCCACCATTTATTCTGTTTTTTTGTTTGCTTGTTTTTTAAAGCTGGAGTAAATTGGTTTTTGTCTAAGAGTTTTCTGCCTTGCTTGGCTGTTCCTTTTCTGGGTCTTTGGCAAAACAAAGAAACAAAATCCCTTTTATTGCAATTTTTATATTCTTGTCTGTCTATGACGATTGGTGGTTTCTGAGTTGTTGGCTTCTTCAGCCCCGAGTATATGCTCTCTGAGATAAAAGGAAAACCTGGAGATCTTACCATCGTGTTATTCCTTTGGATTCATGGTCCCTAGGCAGTCTGCCTTCTATTCTCCACTTTTCAGAGTCTTCTTACATTTGCTTTATATATAATGTTTAGGGTGTATAGTTGCACAGAATGTAAATAGGGAAATGTATATCTACTCAATCTTTCCTGGAACAGAGCTACTCTAGCTGGATGATGCTGATGAATTACTTCAATTTCTATTCTACAACTTCTTGATTATCAATGAAGATACCACTATAGGCTCTGAGAGTACTTGGTCAGTAAACATTAGCAGATTTTAAATTTTATTCTGATTTGTTATCAGGGGGGAAAATTAAAATAAGGGAGGAGAGGAACCCTTAAAGTCATGGCTTTTCTATGAATTTCTTTCTTAGTACATGGAACCCAGTAATTGGTTCCCATAAGTGAACTCAGTTTTCCTTCTAGTTTTCATTGTTTCATTCAACAAACATTTGTTGGGAGCCATGTGAAGAATCCTAATAATAGCAGTCTTCCAATAAACCTTGTCTGGGTCATACTTTGCCTCTTTTCTTCTCTCTTCTACCCTGGGTCTTCATACTATGTTATATGCCAGCTTATTATAAGTCTTCTCTAATAAGCTATAGGCTTCTTGAGGGCAGAGACTCTTTGAGTTTGTGGCATCATTCCCAAGCTTATCATCTTATACAGAACGGTTTCAACAAATCTTTGCCATATGGATGAATAAAGAGAGAGACAGAGACTGAGACTGAGAGAAACTCTTCTTTTAAGGTAACTAGCTAAATCCATAGGCCAGATTCATCCTGCTAATGTAATCCTCAAGCATCTGCAATTTAGCATGCTTCCTTATTACATTAATTGGGGGCAGGTTGATATTGAGTATGGGCTTAAAGATTAACCAGTTAGCATACTGACCTTTTTAATCCATTCATAAGCCAAAAATCAGACATGCAGGAAGGGGAAGAATATGAGCATTTCTGGATAGGGAAAAGATGCAAAAGTTCTTGAGTTTCAAATAGCATGGGCATGAATCTTGGATAATCCATTGCACAAAATTGGATCTGTACTTTTAAGGATAAACAAGGCAAAAATATGTTATAAATGTACCAACCTAGTCATAGGGATTAGGGTGGGAGGTCTGTAGAAATGAAAAAAGACCTTTGTCTGAAGTAAGTTATATCAATTAAGTTGCTTTTGGTTGTAAGTAGAAATTAACTACAATGGATTAACAACTAAATAAATTTGTTAGCTCATGAAACTGAAACGATTCTAGTTGTGAGTGGATTGCAAGTGAGGACTGATCAAGCAGTTCAACAATGTCACTGAAGTCCTCCCCCACCCCGATTTTCACTGTGTTTTTGGAATTTTGCTTTGTATTTAAGTTGGTTTTCTTTATGGTTTTAGGAAGGCTGCTTGTACTTCTTAGGTTTATTAATTGTCCTAGATCACATCACATTCAGAGACAGATAGGAAGGGAGGAAGGGAGGGCAGGAGGGGAGAGGAGGAAGGGACAGAGGGGAGAGGGAAGGGAAGAGAAAGAGGAGAGGGGAGGGAACTCCATTGGCTACCTAATAACACCCTTCTATTTTACTTTTAGTATGACGATATGCCCAATAGGAAATTGTGGTTTGTCATTCAGTAGCCTCACCTCCAAATGCAAGTAAGGAAAGGGGTGGAATGGATGTGGGAGAAAACTGACAATATTTTCTACATCAACATTTTCTGTTTTAGAATAAATACCCAATGGTTGTTGTTCCACATATCATTGTACACTAACATTAGCAGAGATTTCTCCCTAGGGTAGGAAACTAGAATACTTGTGTAACTGGATTTAATCAGTCAATGATGAAAGCAGAAGATTCCTTTTTACTATTTTCAAGAGTAGATATGTGCTTTTAATTAAGAAATAGTATACAAGTTAAGATGTGTTACTATTAACAGAAATAAGGGCAGTTGTTTATTCTAAAACAGATGGCTTAACATACTTTGACTCATCATTTGTTTCCATTGTTTTTGTATTTAGATGAGAACATTTAGGGGGAAAAACAGTTTTAATCAGATTAAAAGAGGAACCATCCCACATGTCTCATTGGGAATGAAGCAAGTAGGCTTAGTGTATTATAATACATGAATTGCTTTTGAAATTCCCATAAATCTTTCCCTTTCTCCCCACATTCTCTCTCTCTTTAACACAAAGTAGAACCAAATGAATTACTTTCTTCTTAAGGTATGCAAAAAAACCTGAAAGGAGTAATTTTGAAAAAAAAAGATTGAGTAGTTATAAAATATGTTTAAATAATATTTAAGGTTGTGAACTGATGATTCAAGAATTAGTCAAATTGCAGTCAAATAAAGATATTTATGTGTTTACAATGTTATACTGGTATGAATTTTTACTAAGTTAAACACTTCCTGAAAATATAGAATTTAAGATTCACAGGGGATCTTACATATTTAGTTCAAATTCACCCACTTATAAAGGAAGGATTAGAGAACCTAAGAGTTTAAGGTTCATGTGACTTGCTTAAAGCCACATAGTTAATTAGTGTAGAAGACTAGAGTGCCCATTTCCATACTGAAAGCCCACTGCTCTTTCTACTTTTGACATACATGAAATATGAAATACAAGACAACTAGATACCAACAAAAGATATGTTACATATCTCATTTTGAGAAAAAAATGAAATCTAGATTATTCTACCATTTATTAAGTGTATATCTAAAGCTATATACATCTATCCAGATGCAAAACTACTGATTATTATTATGTTAAAATAAAACAAAACAAAACAGTGAATAAGCAAAATGTATAGAAATGAGGAAAATGAATCAGAAAGCCAGTCATATTTGATTCAGTGAGTCCAGTTTCATGTACTAAAATTGCTACTGTATTTATTTTTTAACCTGGAGATAATGCTAAAATTAGGTATAGTTTGCCATACTTCTAACAAGGAAGAAAAGAACAGTATTAAGGAACAGTAATTATAAAGGCCATAAAAAATATATCATTAATTGATGGATTTGATTACAGAGAAAGGCAGAAAAATGGTTTACATATGTGCACATATGAAAAGAGATGGCATTGATAATATATTTGAAGCACTTAACTTTTTTATGTGAGCTAGAAACACAAGAGTTAGTTCTGCATGCAGAATACAATTTAATACAGCTCATAACTGAGTGGGAGTGATTTTAAATGAGAATTATTTTTCTGTCTTTTCTTTTTTTAAAAAAGATTTTATTTATTTATTTGTCAGAGAGAGAGAGAGCATACAAGCAGGGGGAAAGGCAGGTGGAGGGAGAAGCAGGTTCCCAGCTGAGCAAGAGCCCGATGCAGGACTTGATTCCAGGACCCTGGGATCATGACCTGAGCTGAAGGCAGACACTTAACGGACTGAGCCACCCAGGCATCTCTCTGTCTTTTCTTATTAAGAAAATTGAAATAATAGTTTTGCCCTATTTTGCTGACAGTGGTTTCTGCAATGTGATTGCTGCTCAAGTAGGAGAGAATAGAATATCATCTGTATCATTTTAAGAACTTAAGTTGGCTCCTAGAAGTGTTTATAATTACCCTTGCAAAAGACAGCAGCCTCAGCAGGTTGGAAAATTACCCATTGGTCAACAAATGTTTATTGAACCCCAGTAATTTGTTCAGAACAGTACTGAGTGGGATATAAAACATAAGGTTTCCCCCTCCCCCATTGGGGCCTTTCTATAGAAGGAGGGATGTTGGAGAATAATATCAATGCATTTAGACAGAAGAATAATTAAGTGTTTTAATTATTAAATATGCTCCATCAGTGTAATTACATATCAGAAGGGAGGGGGAGATCATTTTGAATAAGAGCAGCCTGAAGGCAAATGAAAGATAATAAAATCCCAGAATCTTTAAAGATGAAAAGTACTTTCCTTGATCATGTTCAATGATAAGTTGCTTATTTCTTGAGGCTGCCCATTCCACTGTTGAACTGCTCTGATTCCAGGAAAGTTTCTCTTTACACTGAGCTGAAATATACCCCTCTTTAATTTCCATCCATCCGCCTATCTTCAGCTTTCAGCTGCTCCAGCCCTTCCATGTGGCAGGATTTCAATGCAAGTAATAATATTACCACTCAATATTCTGTCCTTATCCTGTCAACTATGATAAAGATACCATCCTGGTATTTGTCATTTGATGCTGTATAATTTGTCAAAATCCTCTTAATATAATACCCAAAAAATGACACAATACTCCACATAAGTATTGGCTAGTGAGAATACACAGGGAAAATTATTTTCCTTCATCTGGATGTTATATTTCTACAATGCAAAATAAGAATATGTTAGTTTTATTTGTACCTATATCACCATGTCAGCTCTTATTGAGCTTTAGGGAGTCTTATTTGACCTCTCCCACGAACGCAGTCAAGTAAATTCTGCAAGAACTTATAAATATGAAGGATGTATTTAATTTGAATACAGATTTTATAGTCATTGCTGTTAAATGTGTCTTGTTGATTTTTGACTCATTCTTCTAGCTTGGTAGGATATGGTGACTCATGACTTGATCATTCATAACATGAGCCTTTTATCCCAGATTTCTGTTAACCACAGATTTAATAATTGCTGGGTTTTCAAGGTACCCATACAATAATATCTCTTCATATAATGTAAGGAAAATGCTTGTTACAGAATTTAGAAAATAGTAGATGTTCAATAAATGTTAGATCTTTTCCTTTCTTTAAAATAATTATTTCAAAAGGCCATAAACAAGTACAGAACTTCCTTCAGGATAAAATTGATCTCCTTACTAAAGCCCTTTGTGTTAACCTGCTGCAATTTCCCCTAATTACACTAACACTCTCCATTTTTCTGTCTGGGACACAAAGAGATAAAGACCTTGTCAAATACATATTGGTAAAATATACCATTGAGTTGGAATGTGTAGAATAGACAAAATGCATATGGAGGATCAAGAGGGATGGAATGAAATAGATGCAAGTTAGGTCCCCACAGGGTTATGAACAAAAGCCTAGTCACAGGAACAGAAAACATGGAGTCAAAAGAGGAAGGGATGGTTATATATCGTGAGGGGGTTAAGCACCTGGTAATTAGGATTGTGTTTTAAAACATGAAAGGGAGACTGGAATTGATACAGGAGGCAATAGCAGCCATTGGATAAACTTGTCTGAGATAGGATGAGAGAAGAGGGAAAAACCAGAGTTTTGACAAGGTAATTATGAGATACATAAGAGAAGATTGTCATGGGGAGAAGCTATGACAATAATGGAGGCCAGAAGTAATGAACATCTAGATTAAAGTAATGGTAATGGTAGTGGAATGGACATTGTGACTTATAAATTCACTGCTTATAGGAGATTAAGATAAATTGAAAGAGAATTTTGAAGACAGTACACTTAAGAAATATGTAAGGGGAAGGGGAGAACATTTGAGAATTATGACAGAATAAAACAAATTTAGTTCTCTTAACTCTCAAAGTGTGGTCCCCAAATCAATGGCATCAGCATCAACTAAGAACTTGTTAAAAAAGCAAATTCACGGGGTGCCTGCATGGCTTGGTTGGGCGTCCAACCCTTGGACTCATGGCTCATAGGATTGAACCCCACATTGGAATCCAAGCTCAGATTCTCTCCCTCCCCAATTCTCTCTCTCTCTCTAAAATAAATAATCTTAAAAAAAAAAATCAAATTCACAGACTCCACCCTAGACCTACTGAATTCACCAGTAGTGATAATAAAGCAATAAAGATTGAGGGGTGGACCCTGATTTGTAGCATTTGGGGGTTTCTGATTTCTCTGGAATGTATACTCCTACCATGGCTAATTTCAAGCTACCAGTACATGCAGTTGGTAGGAATACACACAATCAACTCTCCAGACACTGTACTAGGCCACTCAAGCACATCACTGTCCAAGGTCAATCTGTAGCATGAATTAAATCATCTGGAAGCCATGTCAGAACAAAGGAGGGCCACAATTACCAGGGTTTCTAATTTAGTAGGTCCAAGGTGGGACCTAAATACTTTCATTTCTAGTAAGTTCCCAGGTGATACTGATACTGATGGTCTGAGGACCACACTTTGAGAATCATAGCTTTAAGGGTTCCTTGCACCACCTTATTCAGAAATTTAATGAACACACAGAAAGTCTTAATTACTAAAGTCTTATTCAATCAAATTTTGTCTACTACATCTGTTTGTGACCGAAATCCAAAGAATAGTTTTCGATCCTCATCTTCCCACTTGAATCTCAAGCAACAACTGACGTAGGTTAAACACTTACTTTTTGAAACCCCAATTCTCTACTTTTCCACTCTCCCACAGTCTCATGGTTTTCTTCTTGCTTCTCTGGCAATTTTTTCTCAGTTGCTTTTCGTGGGTTTCTCCTTGTCTGCCATTTGCTGAATGCTGGAGTGCCCCATAATTCTAGCCTTCCTTCTTTCCTCTTCTGAGGGCTCAATTCTCCTATAATATATCATCCCATCCACCAATCTTAAACATCATCTATATGTTGACAGTTCCCAATTCTCCTGTCTAAACCTCCTCTCTGAACTTCACATTAGATATTTCTCCTCCACCTGACATTTATACTTTTCTCATACTTAATGTTGCATAAATAGAACTCACCCTCCTGCTATGACATCTCCCCAAATCTTTCCCAGTTCAGTAAGTGGTGACTGTTCACTCTGACGCTTAAACCTTAACTCCCCAAGTCCATCCCTGATTGTTCTCTTTTCTCATCTATGGCATCCAATAAACCCTATAACCACTATTTCCAAAACATTTTCTTTTTTTTTAAGATTTTATTTATTTATTTGAGAGAGAGAAAATGAGAGATAGAGAGCACGAGAGGGAAGAGGGTCAGAGGGAGAAGCAGACTCCCTGCTGAGCAGGGAGCCCGATGCGGGACTTGATCCCAGGACTCCAGGATCATGACCTGAGCCGAAGGCAGTCGCTTAACCAACTGAGCCAGCCAGCCAGGCGCCCCTCCAAAACATTTTCTTACTATTATAGGTTTCACTATCCCCACAATCACCACCATAGGTTAAGTCTTATCATTCTTTCCTAGATAACTGTAACAACCTCCTAATTCATGACTTCTTCCACTCTTGGTCCCCTGTAATCCATGTGCCATACATCAGCCACTAATCTGATCAAATTCCTACAGCAGTACTGCATTACCTCCATAGCCTGACCCTACATGATCTAGTCCCTGCTCTCTCCTTCCCCAACTCTACACCTCTTCACTCAAAACAGGTAGAGTTCATTCCTATCTGAAGGTTTTTGTACTTGTTTCTTCTTCGTGCAAAGCTCTTCCTCCAGGATTTTACATGACTCATGCCTTCTTGCTATAAAACTATCAAATGTCACCTCTGCATCAAGGTATTTTTTTGCCCCTAATCTCCTTCTAGCTCAGAACTTCTCTGACTTTCCTCATAGAGTAGCATGCAGCATGGTGGGTTAGAAAACCAGACTTCCTAGGCTCGAGTCTTAACGTTCTGGCTTCTTCTCTCTCTGACTTTGGAGGTTACATGAATTGTGGGTTTGTTTTTTGTTTTTGTTTTTGGATTTCAGTTTCCTCATCTTTAAAAATGTATAAATAGGCCGCCTGGGTGGCTCAGTTGGTTAAGCGACTGCCTTCGGCTCAGGTCATGATCCTGGAGTCCCGGGATCGAGTCCCGCATCGGGCTCCCTGCTCGGCAGGGAGTCTGCTTCTCCCTCTGACCCTCTTCCCTCTCGTGCTTTCTATCTCTCATTCTCTCTCTCTCTCTCAAATAAATAAATAAAATCTTAAAAAAATAAAATAAAATAAAATAAAATAAAAATGTATAAATAATAGTATCTGTCACTTAGGTTTATCGTGAGGATTAAATAAGCTAATATATAAAAAGTATTTGAAGCAGTCTAGCATATACAAGAGTTACATAAGTGTTAGCTATTTATTACCCAAAAATATCCTGTTTATGTATTTGTTTTCACATTTATTATCCCCAGCTTTCATATAGAATGGAAGCTCCAAAAGGATAGGCACGTTGATTGACTATTGTGTTTGCTACAGTATCTTCAATACCTAGAAAAGAAGCAGGTACTCAATAAACATATGTGGAAAAAATGGATGTTAAGTAGTGTAACCCCCCCCCAAAAAAAACAGTATCCAGGGACCTACATACAATGAAGTTAAAAACGATGCCTCCCAATGAGATGTTTCTATTTGCTTATGAAAACTCTTTTTTTAGAAAGCCTACAAACAACTACAACAAGTGATCTCACCTCAGTCATACTTGTTCATAATGGCTTTCAAATCTTTGTCTTTGCATTTCATGATTTATAAAAAACATCTGGCAAAAATGAAAATCATAATAATTACATATTGGCAGTTGACAGTATACTAAACACAGAGAAATAAGGTTTCAATAGGAAGATGGCTGTCATCTCTTTATTAACTTATCAGCAAAGCTTGGCTAATAGGCATTTTCCTCCCAGGTCATAGATGTATTTGCTTAAGAGCACAACCATTAATTCTTCCTGGAATGCTGACAGGCAGTTTTGCACTCATAAGCTGTGATAAGTCCCTTAGATTTCTGACTCATTTCTCCTGGGTGGCCTTGCATTACAATCTGCTTTCCGATCTGAGGTCCTTTCTCTCTGATTGGTATCAAAGCTATTTGGAGACCAAAGCCTCTTTCCTTAAAATGGTTTACCTCACTATTGAATTATCCATAAAATATCTCTTTATACACAATACTGCTTGGAAGGGGCACCTGGGTGGCTCAGTTGGTTAAGAGTCTGACTCTTGATTTCAGTTTAGTTCAGATCCCAGGGTCGTGAGATTGAACCCTGGTAGGGCTCGCACTCAGCAGGGAGTCTGCTTTGGGTTCTCTCTGGCTCCCTCTGTCCTCCCCCCACAAAAAATTAAATAAATCTTAAAAAAATTCTGTTTGGTAAATGAAATGATACTTTTGGCAGATTATGAGGGTTGTTGAGCAGGGGGAGAAAAATAACTCTAAATTGAAATCAAATATTCTACTAAAACTGGCTACAGGTGCTTTTCATTTATTTCCTTTTTTTTTTTTTTCCAGTGGGAAGGGGTGACCTCAGAGTGTTTTAAAAATAAATGTGAACTTCAGAATATAGGGATAGAGGGTACATACCTCAATATCATAAAAGTCATCTATGAAAAACCTACAGTGAATATCATTCTCAACAGGGAAAAGCTGAGAGCTTTCCCCCTAATGTCAGGAATGCGGCAGGGATGTCCACTATCACCACTGCTATTCAACATAGTATTAGAATTCCTAGCCACAGCAATCAGACAACAAAAAGAAATCAAAGGCATCCAAATCAGCAGAGAGGAAGTCAAACTCTCACTCTTTGCAGATGATATGATACTTTATGTGGAAAAATCAAAAGACTCCACCCCAAAAGTGCTAGAACTCATACAGGAATTCAGTAAAGTGGCAGGATATAAAATCAATGCACAGAAATCAGTGGCATTCCTATACACCAACAAGACAGAAGAGAGAGAAATTAAGGAGTCAATCCCATTTACAATTGCACCCAAAACCATAAGATACCTAGGAATAAATCTAACCAAAGAGGCAAAGGATCTATACTCAGAAAACTATAAAATACTCATGAAAGAAATTGAGGAAGACACAGAGAAATGGAAAACGTTCCATGTTCATGGATTGGAAGAACAAATATTGTGAAAATGTCAATGCTACCTAGAGCAATCTACATATTCAATGCAATCTCTATCAAAATACCATCCACTTTTTTCAAAGAAATGGAACAAATAATCCTAAAATTTCTATGGAACCAGAAAAGACCCTGAATAGCCAGAGGAATGTTGAAAAAGAAAAGCAAAGCTGGTGGCATCACAATTCTGGACTTCCAGCTCTTATTACAAAGCTGTCATCATCAAGACAGTATGGTACTGGCACCAAAACAGACACATCGATCAATGGAACAGAATAGAGAGCCCAGAAATGGACCCTCAACTCTATGGTCAACTCATCTTTGACAAAGCAGGAAAGAATGTCCGATGGAAAAAAGACAGTCTCTTCAACAAATGGTGTTGGGAAAATTGGACAGCCTCATGCAGAAGAATGAAACTGGACCATTTCCTTACAACACACAGAAAAATAGACTCAAAATGGTTGAAAGACAAAAATGTGAGACAGGAGTCCATCAACATCCTAAAGGACAACACAGGGAGCAACCTCTTCGACCTCATCTGCAGCAACTTCTTCCTAGAAACATCGCCAAAGGAAAGGGAAGCCAGGGCAAAAATGAACTATTGGGATTTCATCAAGATAAAAAGCTTTTGCACAGCAAAAGAAACAGTCCACAAAACCAAAAGACAACCGACAGAATGGGAGAAGATATTTGCAAATGACATATCAGATAAAGGGCTAGTATCCAAAATCTATAAAGAACTTATCAAACTCAACACCCAAAGAACAAATGATCCAATCAAGAAATGGGCAAAAGACATAAACAGACATTTTTCCAAAGAGGACATCCAAATGGCCAACAGACACATGAAAAAGTGCGCAACATCGCTCGGCATCAGGGAAATCCAAATCAAAACCTTAACGAGATACCACCTCACACCAGTTAGAATGGCTAAAATTAACAAGTCAGGAAATGACAGGTGTTGGCGGGGATGCGGAGAAAGGGAAACCCTCCTTCACTGTTGGTGGGACTGCAAGCTGGTGCATCCACTCTGGAAAACAGTATGGAGGTTCCTCAAACAGTTGAAATTAGAGTTATCATACGATCCAGCAATTGCACTACTGGGTATTTACCCCAAAGATACAAATGTAGGGATCCGAAGGGGTACGTGCACCCCAATGTTTATAGCAGCAATGTCCACAATAGCCAAACTGTGGAAAGAGCCAAGATGTCCATCAACAGATGAATGGATAAAGAAGAAGTGGTATATATACACAATGGAATATTATGCAGCCATCAAAAGGAATGAGATCTTGCCATTTGCAATGACATGGATGAAACTGGAGGGTGTTATGCTGAGTGAAATGTCAGTCAGAGAAAGACATGTATCATATGACCTCACTGATATGAGGAATTCTAAATCTCAGGAAACAAACGGAGGGTTGCTGGAGTGGTGGGGGGGTGGGAGGGATGAGTCGGCTGGGCGATAGACATTGGGGAGGGTATGTGCTATGGTGAGCGCTGTGAATTGCACAAGACTGTTGAATCACAGATCTGTACCTCTGAAACAAATAATGCAATATATGTTAAGAAAAAAAGAAAAAAGAAGAAGATAGTAGGAGGGGAAGAATGAAGGGGAGTAAACAGGAGGGGGAGACGAACCATGAGAGACGATGGACTCTGAAAAACAAACTGAGGGTTCTAGAGGGGAGGGGGGTGGGGGGATGGGTTAGCCTGGTGATGGGTATTAAAGGGGGCACGTTCTGCGTGGAGCACTGGGTGTTATGCACAAACAATGAATCATGGAACACTACATCAAAAACTAATTATGTAATGTATGGTGATTAACATAATAATAAAAAATTTAAAGAAAAAAAATAAATGTGAAGGCCTTAAAGCAAGCATTTTCCAGTTTGCCACAGTTTCTTCCAGATTTATGCCTATTAAAGTAACTTCTCTGGCTTCCTCTTTCCACAAGCATTATTTAAATATCTTCAACATCACCATCAAAAATATTCAACAGCATTTATATGTGAGGGACAATAGGTGTACAATTTTTGCCTATGTCACCTAGGAATGGAGCTAAACTTCGCCTTTGCGAAATATTATTCAATCACTCACTTGCCAGATTAAAAAAATAATTTGAAACGACTCCACATAACAGGCATACATACAAAGTCAGTGTGGATACAGAATAAGTAATGATAACAAAATAGAAAGAAGAAGTAAATTTTACAAACACCAAGGCTAAGATAGTTACCAATATTAAATCTTAAATTTACTCCAAAGTCACCTATAATAGATACCTAAAGATAAGTACATGAAATTACATAAGTTTATTATCTGATAAAAGATCCAATGTTCTGAAGAGTATGTTTTGTTTTGTTTTATGACGTTAAATTCTTTAAAAAAAGTAAGTATATTTCCATGGATCTTATGCAGGGTATTTAATATATAAGAATATTTTTTAAGAAAATGAGGATACATAGCTTAAAAGAATTCAATATTTTAGACAAATTGTTCTTTCTAGCATAATCCACATATGGGTTCCAAGGAACACAACACTGCTGCAGTATCTTAAATATATGCTTTTATACCTGTCTACTTACCCATAGAAAGAATCCTTTTCTTTCTAAGTAAAAATTTGACTATTAAATATTTGAAAATATTATACCAAGAAGACATGATTAACTATTGATCCACCATTTTTTGCCCATCCTGTGAAGTAGACAAAGATGTCAACTGAGTCATTTTAGAGGGCAAGAATTATATTCCAATATTTTCTCTTAGTTTTCTGGATGATTTATAAAACCCACTCAACCTCTCCGGGATCAAACCTTATTAAGTATGATAGTTTAAAACAAATGCAAATTCTGTTTTAATAATAAAGTGATACATAAATGTCAAATAATATTGCTGTTTTCTATGAAGGAGCCAAGGCCCAGAATTCTGAAGTAGTAAGTCCTAAGCACATGAGGGTCAAAAAGCATTAGAGACTCAATGTCAAAAAGAAAGATTCCTGGGAAATCTTCTTTATCATCTCTTTTATAGCAAGGAGAAATAGAAAAAAATGCCTATGTCCTTCAGAGGATTATGCAAATATGAATAAATAAAACTGTGACTGTTGAAATAATTCCTCCAAAGTCAAGAAGAATATTATTCAAATCCTAAGGAATTTATTTTTTGGTTTCTTAACCTTGGGCAACTCACTTAATATCTCTGAATTTCTTCTTATATATAAAAATAGTCTAGGGGCAACTGGGTGGCTCAGTTGGTTAAGCATCTGACTCTTGATCTCAGCTCAGGTCTTTATTTCAGGGTTATGAGTTCAAACCCAGCACTGGGCTCCACACTGGGTGTGGAGCCTACTGAAAGAAAGAAAAAAAAAGAAAGAAAGAAAAAGAAAGAAAGAAAGAAAGAAAGAAAGAAAGAAAGAAAGAAAGAAAGAAAGAAAGAAAGGAAGAAAGAAAGAAAGAAAAGAAAGAAAGAAAGAAAGAAAGAAAAAGAGAAAGAAAGAAAGAAAGAAACCCTAATAATTCTTTTTTCTTTTTTAAAGATTTTATTTATTTAATTGACAGAGAGAGAGAGAGAGAGACAGAGAGAGAGGGAACACAAGCGGGGGGAGTGGGAGAGGGAGAAGCAGGCTTCCCACAGAGCAGGGAGCCTGATGCGGGGCTCGATCCCAGGACCCTGGGATCATGACCTGAGCCGAAGGCAGTCGCTTAACCAACTGAGCCACCCAGGCGCCCCAAAACCCTAATAATTCTTGCATCACAAAACTGTTGCAAGAATTAAGTATAACCCCGGTAAAGCACCGGCCAGATCACAGATGCAGGAGAGATAGCCATCTCTTCCTCAATGGACTTTGTTACCAAGTGCACACATGTACCCTTCACAGAAGGTGTGATGTGCATATGTTCAGAAGGAGATTCAGAACTTGAATGTCGCTTTCAAAGAACAGGGATTGGAGGGGGAAAAAGCATGTTATTTTGTGAGGTATTTAACTTATGTTGTCTTCCACTAGGCAAACAGTATAATTTTATTGTGGCATAAGTACAATGATTTTATTTCCAAAAGAGTAGGACAAAACGAAAATTAAGTTTACTTTTAAAACTATAAACTATGCAATGTCATAATGATACCTTGCTACTTACTAGAAACAACATTTTGACTCCTAAGTTCTCCAGCCTATCTCATTCTATCTCATGGAGCAATCTTACAGCTTCTGGATCTCAACATAGTCCTGTTTCACTCCCCTGGATCTGATTTCTTCTGCACACTGCCTTTTATACTGAGCACATGTGATAATGGTATGTCTGCCGAATTTGTTTCTAATTCTCCTTATCCCATTCTCCCTAGGTGACCCAAAATGACACAGTATTTTATTTTATCGAACACTGTCAGCAAAGGCAGTTTTAGAACAGAAATTATAAAATTAAAAAAATAATAGTTGTTGGTCTACATACATGTTTTTCACATTTATTCTTAAGTCTCTTCCATTGCTCTTTTAAAATCGACGTCCCCAGGCAATTGTCCTACCAAGTCTATTTGCTGTTTTTTGTGAAGGAGCCAAGGCCCAGAATTCTGAAGTAGTAAAAGAGACTGGGAGTCAACTGCCAGTCCCAAATTTCTGGTTCAGTGTGGATCTGGAATTGGAACACTCTCCCCTTGAAGAGAAGGCAGTAAACCCCTCTGAAACTAAATTGGAATATTGGGGTCAGTGGAAATGTCATTTACAACACATACAATGAGAGCTCAGAGCTTTTAGTTATAGAACTGTAATTCGGAGCCTTGGTCATAGCACATGAGCGGGATAAATGATTGCTTATTTTGTATAAGGTGCTTTAGTCCATAAGGTTGTTATGACAGGGTATAGAAGTTCTCAGGATATCTGGTTATAGGTAATTTTCATTTAATCCTCAAAACAAAGTTCTTGAGAGGAACAGTCATAGATATTCTCCATTTGGTTAAATATCCTGGCACTGACAGATATTTTCTTTTAGACTTACATTTAAAATAACATTTAAAAGTAATGTGAGCACCCAAATATTTTCAGCACTAATATTACCTTCTGAATTGAGAAGTGATATCTGAAGTTCTAAATCTATTTTATTTTATTTTATTTTATTTTTTAAATGTAAATCACATTTTATTTTGTCATCAGAGGTAATTAAATTTGATACATACCTTCTATAAGTGTTTTAGGTGAAAAGTTTGTTGTTTTTTTTTTAGTGTTCAACAATTCATTAGTTGCGTATAACACAGTGCTCATCACAACTGTGCCCAAATTTTTTAAAAATCTATGCATTTAAGCATGCCTGGGTGGCTCAGTTGGTTAAGCGTCTGCCTTTGGCTCAGGTCATGATCCTGAGGTCCTGGGATCAAGTCCCACATCAGGCTCTTTGCTCAGCAGGGCATCTGCTTCTCCCTCTGCCTGCTCTGCCTGCCACTCCCCCTGCTTGTGTTCTCTCTTTCTCTGACAAATAAATAAATAAAATCTTTAAAATAAATAAATAAATCTATGTATTTAAGATTCATGTGTTAATCACCTGCAAATTCAGAACATCTTACTTATTACTTATCAAAAATCTGCAATAGCTCTTGTTAATATTTAGCTTTATAAGCCTGACCTAGCTGAATAAAAACATTCTTTAAAGAACACTGCTAAATTGCTTAAAAACTTAATGCACAGCATAGATTCTGGAGATGAAAAGCAATATTGAAAAATAACTGGTAGTAAAGGTATGGTAAATTCTGAGGTAAAAGTCTGTGAAGTAGGACTATCCCAGTGTTTTTCTTTTCTACAATTAAGTTTACTTTTTAATTCACTGAGTAAATAAAATCTTTCTTTTTCCATGATGCCACCACAGCCTCTTTTGTTAAGATCACACTGATTTCCTAATTTCCAACTCCACCTGAGCCTTCCCAGTATTCGTCCCACTGGACCTCTCTGGAGCTCGGCCATTGCTGTCCACCACGCTGACATGTTCCACTTGCGAGGCTGCCGCCAAGCCACACATTCCTGCCTTTTCTCCTGCTTTGATGATTGTTCTTTCTCAGGTTCTTCCTCTTCTCTCCTAGATGTATTTTCTTAAGGTTCTACTTTTGACCCTTTCATTTTCTCTTGCTCTTTGGCAATCTTGCCCTACATGAAACTGTTCCAACCATCATCTCTATATGCATGGCCACCATACCTATTAGAGCTCAACTTCTTGAATGTGTTTGCTATAATCTTAACTTCATGTTGAAAGTAACTTAAATATATTTAAAGGGCTACCTGAATATTTTGGTAGCCCTTTAAATATATTAATTCTGTCCTAAGGTGACTCCTCTTTTATTGTATTTCCAATTTCTCCTAAAAAAAAAAAACAAAAAAAAAACATGATCTTCCCAGGTGCCAGGCTAAATAAACCCTCAAATTTATCCTCTTTTGCCTCCATCATTACTATAATCTCATGTTGTTTTCAATTTCTGGTCAATTTACATAGCCTATTTACAATGTGTCCTATCTTATAAATTTTTATGACTGTGTTCCTTATTCAAATTCTGACTTTTGTATATAATACTCTATAATCTCTTCACTGGTCCTGCCTATTGCATTTTCCATTCAGTTGACACAGTTTCCAGATAATTTCCCAGGAAGCACAGCTGTGATAATGTCACTCTTCTACTCAAAACCTATAATGACTTGCCATCCTCTACTAAATTCCAAATCTAAATTCCTTCACTTAGAAGTAAGGGCTAAGGCCTATATTTCAATTGTGTAACCAACATCTCCCTTTTCCACAGCCCATGGCCTCCCACTTTTTCTCACATGGGGCAGTATCCCCCAGGAGGAACTTGGAAATGTGTGGAGGCATTTTCCATCATCACAGAGACTGAGCTGGGAGGTGGTGTTTGTGTATTTAGTGCCCCAGATTCTGAATTTTCTGGCAGGCAGATCCCCACTGTTGTGTCTCACACAACAAAGAATTATTCCACTGAAAATGTCAAGAGCTTTCCTGTTAAGAAACAATGTAGCTTACACAGATCCAGTTAGTCATTTTTAAAATTTCTCATATACTTTTCCATCTCCTTTGCCTAGAATGCCCTTTTCATATTTTCCCAAATGTTCAAATCTAGCTTATCCTTTAAGGCCTAGAGAATATGTCACTTTTCTGAGAGCCCTCCTTGAATCCCCTAACTGACATGAATCTTTAACTCCCACAGCATTTCAAAATATTCCTCTCTAATATTTTCATTTTTACCCAGATGATACATTTTCCCTTCTTGTTGGAAACAGTGTAAGCAAAGCTCCGTCTTTGTTTTCCTCCATAACTAGACCATTGTCTGGGCTGGTACAGTTTATTTATGCTCATGTCCTTACTATCATAGCACATACCATGAGTGTTAATCAGGGCTCCAGCATAGTCTCTGTTTTGTGATTAATTTAGAAATTCTTGCCTCAGCCTGCATACTAAATCATACTTAGTCCTGGCTACTTATTTCAAGTCATTATCTAATTTGTGACCTCACCTCCCCACTTGAATTTAATGTCTGTGACCTCTTCCACAACTCTGTCTCTTCTTCTAGGACACAACACCTCAGATTTTCTTAGATAAAGCCCCTTCTCAATGAACTCAGAACTTATTCCTCAGACTCGCTCCACTGGGTACCCCATGAATCCCCAATTCCTGCCCCTGGCTCACCCTAGATTCATGGGTTCTCCAAGTAGGTGGTCAGCAAATATTTTTTGAATGAAGATATCCTTGGTGTGAGTGGAAGAGAGTGGCTGATTGCATAATTGGGACAGGATGCAAAACAATGATAGTACAATAACACATACAATAACACAGAGCTTAATTTACAGCTTGGAAGCAATTGTGTTCATAGCTGCATTCAATAACAGTCTCCTCACATAAATATCATGGCATCACCAGGAAGAGACTGATCCTGGTTTTCCACTCTGAAATCATCCTAGACAGTCTTGAGAATCAACCATTTCAATCATAATCAGCTTCTTTAAAAAATGATCACTTAATTTTAGCCTTTTTATTGTCTTTATGACTCTTGGTTTCCAAAATCTTTTTTTTTTTTTGCCATTCTCTTAAGAGAAAAGAAATAAATTAGGCATAATTGTAAAAAGCCTGTCACAACACTTATAGGTACACTCTGGGATTCTTAAAGAATATGATTTTTTAAATTGACTATTTGAGTCCTATATCGTTTAGTTGGAAGCAAAACATCCATAATCGTCATCATCTATAGAAAATGAAAGAAAACATATCTGCTTCCCCAGAGCATGATTCTGAGAAAATTAAGTGCTTTCAATTCATAGATATGACAGCTTCTTGATCACAAAAACAAACAAAGAAAATTCCACACAAATTAGGATATGTTTTTCATTTGAAAGAGATAGCCTGATACCCTTACTGAAATGAGTGCTGAAGACAGTAACACATCATAACTTAATCAGAGCAAGCTGCTATTATAACAAAAGAACCCCGTCCATTCTGGAGGAGATAATGCCAGTCACTTCATATGATTTGTACTTCAAAGAGATAGTGTCATATGGGGACCTTTTATGACTTTGGTTAGAAATGGTTAGAAACTGGGAGGTTTTTTTTTATAAGATTTTATTTATTTATTCATAAGAGATAGAGAGAGAGAAAGAGGCAGAGGGAGAAGCAGGCTCCTTGCCGAGCAAGGAGCCCGACGTGGGACTCGATCCCAGAACCCTGGGATCATGACCTGAGCCGAAGGCAGAAGCTCAACCATCTGAGCCACCCAGGCACCCAGGAAGTGGGAGTTTCTATACCTCCAAGAGAACAGAAAAGGGGAAGGAATAGTGCTGGCTTTCAGCATCCACTCCCCAGTGTCTACAACACAAAATAGGTTCATGTGGATAGAATCATTCATTTCATAAATATGTACTAAGTACCTACTATGTGTCAGGCATTACTTTTAGGCTACATCAGTGGACCCAAAATTCCCACCCTCATGGAAGTTATATTTTTCCATGTTTAAATATGAATACAGGTGATGTCTACTGCATACCCTCCCCAAGGTACTTTGTTTTTTTTTATACTTCACAAACTTCTATGTCTGAGGCAAACTTGACTTTTGTCTCTACTTTTTAACACACTCAATATACAACCCTTTTAGGAAGTAATTATTGATTTACAATAGGTAACTTGTAAAAATATATCTCCAAGCACATCACTGAAAATAAACTAGATGCCTTTACAAACTGTTTTAGCTCTGTGAAGTCATCATATAACATAGCATTTGATGAGAGAGATTAAACAGAAGATATAACAAAGCTGTATTAGATATTAATTCAAACATGACAGTCATTAGAAAACAACTTGATTTTGGAAAATCTAAGCACTTGTGAGAGTCTGCCTAATTGAGTATGAGTGTATTCACCACAGGGAAAATATCCTAGGTTTTCACCATGTTTTTATTAATTAAGGAATCTTACCAAAAAAAAAAAAAAGCACTACATCTAATACCTCTACCACCCCAATAATAAAATTCTATTTCTAACATCTTTGACAAGGCACAGCCTGTTTGGCTTTTGGTTAAATACTTCTTGTGGTTAGGTAATAACTCACTACACTTAAAACAACTCATTCTTTTTCTGCTTAGCCTTTAAATTGCAGGGCCTGAACTGAACATGGCATTCTAGATATGGACAGCTCCAAACCAAGTACACTGGAAATTCCCCCCTATTTCACAAGCTAAGTATCATAATCATTTTAAAGCTATAAGATGGTCCCCATATCATGCTACTGACATATAGTTACCTAAAGTAGTACTTTTAATTTTCTGGATTTTTCAGGCCACAAATATTTTTGAAAGAAGTTAAGTAGAGGGGAAAGGGGAGTAACTGATACAGGGTTGGGAAATTTTTATTTTGCCAAGTAAAGAAATAACCATATGAAAAGTTATTATCTACTTTCATTATTATTTCATAAATCAAATGTTTTTGATGAATATCAAACAAGTAGAAAGTACATCAGTTTCTAATAAAAAGTTGAATAAGTTTTACTTTATGAAAAAAGCTGACCTAATTACTGACCCAATTTCAATATACACCATGAGAATGCTTTCATGGACCAGTGTTTGAACTCACTGAACTAGATAGCAAATGCCCCTCTCAATTCCTGATGCCCCAGGTGCTTTTGGTAAGCATTGTTTTCCTTATCCACTCGTACAATAGATTTTATTTAACCTAAGGTCCTGACTTTATATTTACCCTTATTAAATTTAGTTTATGAGCTTTGATACATTAGTCCAAATTATCAACATATTTTAGAACCTTGAATTCTATCTTTCTCATTTTTATTCTATATGCAAATATAAAATGTTTACTTTTAAAATATCCTTCCAAGTCCCTTTTTTTAATTTAATTTTATTATGTTATGTTAATCACCATACAATACATCATCAGTTTTTGATGTGGTGATCCACTATTCATTGTTTTCGTATAACACCCAGTGCTCCACGCAGTAGTTCCCTCCTTAATACCCATCACCCGGCTAACCCATCACCCCACTGCCCTTCCCTCTAGAACCCTCAGTTTGTTTTTAAGATAGAATAAGCATTAAGTCCTATAGATAGTTTTATCCTTCTACCAGGTTGAGTTCAAACAACTATGCTATTTCAGAAATGCTATCATTCAGATCACATTTCTCTTATTTATATAGAGGATCCATTAGAGGATCTCAGGATTGGGCATTAAAAGGCTTGTAGGCAAACTTCTCAGCGAAGGCTTGTACTCTTTTCATAATAGCTTGGTCAAATAGTCACTCTCCTTGTGTTTGGATGTCTGTGGCATTGAGAAATTCCAAATTCCTCCTCAACAAAGTCCAATTCCTTTCAGCTTAGCTCTGTTAGAGAGCCTCTCTCATTCTCTATTGAGATGAAACTTGTATCCATATAGTTCCTACTCAGAGACTGTAGCTCTACCCCTCAGGAATCTTCAGAACAAGTCTTTTGCATCATAGCCCTTTAAAGATTTGGTGACAGTGACGATGTTTCTTGAAGTCTTACCTTTTCCTTCCCAGAAATTCCCTGTTGCTTTCATAAGTTTTTCACATGACATAGTTTCAAGTCGTGTCACTATTTCTAATATCCTCTGCTATATAGGCTCCAAGTGACAATTCTTTTTTAAATGTGACACATGTAAGTGTGCCAAGCACCATAGCTGTAGTCCTTGAGGCACAGTAAGAGCCGGGATGATCCAGCTCACTCAGACCTCGGTGAGCTCGGTTGTTTTTAACAAACAGGAATTAAATATTGCCCTACCAGCTCCTGTTGATCTTCTGTGTTCTCAGCCTTACTTACTCTAGAATCAATCTAGCAATATTTTTAACTGGTTGGGTTTTATTTAGAAATTAATAAAATACCTAGTCATGGTTAAATTGAGAGTTCTAAAAGAGATAAAATGAACTATAAAACTAACCTCCTTGTTCCTTGCCTCCAGTCTCACTTTCCTGGAACTAACTACTATTAAAATTCTCATGAGAAACTTTTTGAAAATTTTCCTGTGACTACACAAACATATGGCTCAATCTAGCTCCTTTTTTTTTTTTGCACATAAATGGAATATACATACTCATTTGAAATTTGCCTTTTTTACTTATCTTGGGTATCTTCCATACCAAAACATATATTGAGCTGACTTACTACTTGACACAGTTCTTAACACTCTCTGCTAACAGGCATGTAGGTCAGTTCCAGCTTTTGTTATTATAAGTCAAGCTGCATAAAAACCTTACTAGACTTCTGTGCATGTGCATATATATATATATATATATAGCTATACCATAAATTGCTGGAAGTCAAATAAGTGAACCTAAATGTATGTGCAAAAGTAGAGCTTACACAGATGGGCTCTAACACAGATACACACACACACACACACACACACACACAATTGGGTTACACTCCAGACCCACTAATTCTGAATTTTAGGATGCACTAAATTAAAATATGTACAGTTTAAAGAATAATTTTGAAATATAGAGAAGGTTGAGAGTAAGTTTTAGAACTTATTCTTTGATGAAAAGATGTTAAATCATTAGGTTTTTCCTGACAGCCATACTGCACTGTTGATTCACATTAAGATTACTATCAACTAAAATCTCTTAGCTTTGGGGAGGGTAAATTTTGCAAAGCCATAACTCTTCCATTCTATATTTTGTAATTTGTTTCATAGTGCCCATTATATATGGTTTAGTATTTATACTTATTACATTTCAACTGGATACTGAGATTTAGTTCATATTCTAGAATATCCAAATTCTTTGTGACTAGAGTCTTTCAGCTAATATATGCCCTTTATTCTCATATTTTTAACTGAAAATTTTAAGAATATTATTTTTATAGTCTTATCCAAATCATTAGGAGAGCACTGAAATGAACTAAACCAAGAGTAGATCGCTGAAGCCCACTAGCACAGAGCTCACCCCTGGTTAGCAACTATACATTAATTAGCCATTTTAGGACTTTTTTCATGAGCTACAACTCAAACTAATTATACTGTCATTTTTTTCCATGTTGTCAAAAAGAATACACACCATCTTAGGAAAAGTTTCACAAAAGGTGTCGTCAAAAACCTTGCTGCCCTTTATAAATATAGAATGATTTATCATTCTAGAGACCATCATTTATATGCTGCATATATATGCTGCATATCTGCTAGCTACGGGGCTATAAGTAGTGAAAAGGAAGACTAAATCATTGCCTTCATGAATTTTATGTTTGAGTGTGGAAAATGTATAATGAAAGTAAAAAAATAATATAAAATATAATTTCAGGTTGTGATAGAGACTCTAAAATAAATAAATATGGTGACATAATGGGGTATAAGCTGGAGGAGTACTTAGGAAGATTGATCTCTGAGAAGATGATATTTGAGGGCGCCTGGGTGGCTCAGTTTGTTAAGCGACTGCCTTCGGCTCAGGTCATGATCCTGGAGCCACGGGATCGAGTCCCACATTGGGCTCCCTGCTCGGCAGGGAGTCTGCTTCTCCCTCTGACCCTCTTCCCTCTCGTGCTCTCTATCTCTCATTCTCTCTCTCAAATAAATAAATAAAATCTTTAAAAAGAGAGAGAGAGAAGATGATATTTGAGCTGAATCCTTACAAAACGAACATAAAAGGAGCTGGCCATATGGGAAAAAAAGCACTGGGAAATTATCATGTGCAAACTCCCTCAGATGGGAAGGAATGTACTGTATTCTAGAAATAGAAAGGCCGATATGCAGAGACCTAATGAGTGAAAAGGGAAATAATTCAAGGTGGGGCTGGAAGTCAGGCAGTAGGAAGTTTATATAAGTCTGAATAAGACATAAAAAATGTTTGAATTTTACTGTAAAAGCTATGAAAAGCAATTGCTTTTATAAACATCTTTAAAATTTACTTCAGTTTTTAGATAGAAAGTAGGTTAAAGAGATATAAGTATAATAAGCATGGAAACCATATAGATGGTGGTATAGGCTGAGATGCTGACAGATAAGCTGGAGAAAAGTATATAGATTCAAGATAAATATTTTTGATGAAATTGATAGGACTAGTTAATGGCTTCAATAGGAAAACAGCCATTAGATATCATTAGAATATAAACTTCACAAGAACAAGGATTTTCATGCTTGTTTTCTTTACTATTTACCCTCCAGATACCTAAAGAATACCTACCACATAGTATATGTTCAATAAATATTTACTGAATGAAGAAAGAAAAACTTCCAGGTTTTTCCCAAGAGCAACCAGGCAAATAGCCATGCCATTAACTAAAATCAGTAAGACTGAAGAAGTAGCAGAACGAGATGGGAATGGAACAATCAGGAGTTCCATTTTGGCTAAAGTTTTAGATGTCTTCTAGAGGTCAAAGTGCAAATGTCAAGACTATATTATATCTGAGTGTGATCTTTAGGGGAGAGATCTGTCCTGGAGAGAAAATTTTGGAAGCCATCAGCATGTAGTCATGGAATTTATTGTACTAAATAATAAAAATCTAAAGAGCCCCTGAAGGACATTTAAAAAAAAAGATTGATTATGGAGATACATAAAGCATTTAAAATAACATTTACTAATAAAACATTTATTAATGGAAAGACTCAGTATCTTGAAGAGCCATTATTACTAAAATAATCTAAAATTCAAGATATTTTAACAATTTCAATAAAAATTCTAATGTATTTTCATGGAACTTGACAAGTTGATCTTGAAAGTTATATGAACAAGCATAAAGTAAGAGCAATAAACAAATAACTAAACAAATAAACAAATAAACAAAAAACCACCACCAATAACAACAAAAAAAAAACACAAGGTGAGCCAATTTGCCTAGAGATATCAGATTTAGTATAAAATCATAATTAAGACACTGCAATACTGATGCAGGTATAAAGAAATAGACCCAGTGGAATAGAATAGAGAGCCCAGAATATAGAGCTACCCTATGATCCAGCAATTGCACTACTGGGTATTTACCCCAAAGATACAAATGTAGTAATCTAAAGGGGCACCTGCACCCCAATGTTTATAACAGCAATGTCCACAATAGCCAAAGTATGGAAAGAGCCCAGATGTCCACCAAAAGATGAATGGATAAAAAAGATGTGGGGTGTGTGTGTTTGTGTGTGTGTGTGTGTGTGTGTGTGTGTGTGTGTGTGTGTGTGTGTGGAATATTATGCAGCCATCAAAAAATGAAATCTTGCCATTTGCAGCAATGTGGATGGAACTAGAGGGTATTATGCTACACAAAATAAGTCAATCAGAGAAAGACAATTATCATATGATCTCACTGATATGTGGAATTTGAGAAACAAGGTAGATTATCATAGGGGAAGAGAGGAAAAAATGAAACAAGAGGAAACCAGAGAGGGAGACAAACCATAAGAGACTCTTAATCTCAGGAAATAAACTGAGGGTTGCTGGAATGGGGTGACTGGGTGATGGACATTGGGGAGGGTATGTTGTGGTGAGCGCTGTGTATTGTGTAAGACTGATGAATCACAGACCTATACGCCTGAAACAAATAATATGTTATTATGTTAATAATAAAATAAATAAATAAATAAATAAATAAATGAAAGCCCAGAAGCTTGTCTACTTTGAAATGTATTTTTTTAAGATTTTATTTATTTATTGGACAGAGAGGGACATAGTGAGAGAGGGAACACAAGCAGAGGGAGTGGGAGAGGGAGAGGGAGAAGCAGGCTTCCCGCTGAGCTGAGAGTCAGATGCAGGACCCGATCCCAGGACCCTGGGATCATGACCTGAGCCAAAAGCAGACGCTTAATGACTAAGCCACCCAGGCACCCCTGGAATGTATTTTAATTTACCTATCAATCTATATTTACATATGGAATACTAGTAAATAAATTACACATTTGTTATATATGTATTATACATGTATAATGCATTTTATAAAACATATAGATGTATGCATGTATTACAAATATGTATACTATAGGGCGCCTGGGTGGCTCAGTTGGTTAAGCAACTGCCTTAGGCTCAGGTCATGATCCTGGAGTCCCGGGATCGAGTCCCACATCGGGCTCCCTGCTCGGCAGGGAGTCTGCTTCTCCCTCTGACCCTCTTCCCTCTCCTGCTCTCTATCTCCCATTCTCTCTCTCAAATAAATAAATAAAATCTTAAAAAAAAAACAAATATGTATAGTATATACATATATGTGTATAAGAATATATATAAAACAATGTTTTAAAAAGTGTGTGCGTGTGTGAAATAATGATAGCATTTTACATTAATTGGGAAAGGATCAACTATTTAATACATGATGGTTGTCCAATGGTTAGTACTGTAAAAAAAAAATCCCTACCTCAGTTAGACATAAAAATAAATTTAGATGAAGTAAAGATCTAAATGTTAAATAATACTTCAGCCTTTTATGGGGTGCCTGGGTGGCTCAGTCGTTGAGCATCTGCCTTCGGCTCAGGTCACGATCCCAGGGTCCTGGGATTGAGCCCCACATCGGGCTCCCTGCTCGGGGGAAAGCCTGCTCCTCCCTCTCCCACTCCCCCTGCTTGTGTTCCTGCTCTTACTATCTCTCTCTCTGTCAAATAAATTAAAAAAAAATGCTTCTGCCTTTTTTTAAAGAAAATGTGAAAACTATGTAACATTTTTGTTGGGAGAATTTCTTAACAAGGCACAAACCAACAAATCATTATACAGGGTAGATGCTCAATAAATATCTATTGAAGGAATTAAAAGATGGATCATTAAAGTTCCTAAAATCTTCAGTGATCAAAATATTTTTTTAAAAGTTAAAAGAAAAGCTATAGTCAACAGAAGATATTTTTTAAAACCTAAACAATCTAGAGAGGAGGGGGTTGGGGGGATGGGTTAGCCTGGTGATGGGTATTAAAGAGGGCAAGTACTGAATGGAGCACAGGGTGTTATACGTAAACAATGAATCATGGAACACTACATCAAAAACTAATGATGTCATGTATGGTGATTAACATAACAATAAAATAAAATTAAAAAACCTAAGCAATGTAATTAAAAAAAAAAGACAACCTAACTAAAAGTAGCAAAGGATTTAGGCAATTCACAGAATTAGAAAACCAAATGGTTAACAAACATTTGAAAAATGTTCCCTTTAGTAATCAGAAAATTATAAATTAAAACCAATGATATATATTTAATACTCTTCAGATTCAAAAGACATTTTAAAAGGTGACAGTATCAAATGCAATCCATAGTAGAGAGAAATGCGAATTCTCCTCGACCGCAGAGGGGAATATTAATGATTCAACCACTTTAGAGACCCCACGGCAGTATTCTGTGAGAATAGAATACTTGTGAGATAACACAGAAAACTGTCATCAGTTGTGAGATCTCAGTTGCCCGTCTTCTGGACCCCACTTCTCCAGCCAGTTTTTACTTGTTAATCACCATTAAGTCCAAAGGAGGAGTCTCCCTTACTGTTTCCTCAATATTCTTTGAGATGAAATTATCAGTAAGGGAAATCAAGAATTTAACACATACACCACTTTTAGAAAGATGAGAATCTCAGCAGATATCCAGAGACTTGAAATCTCTAATCATTGTTATATTTCACATCCTTACAACATTTGTGATCTTTAAGACGAATTAATTATCCATATTATCTCTTGATTATTCTAAGACAAGGTGTTTAAGATTGCCCTTAGGTGTATACCGATTCATGGTTCAAGACACTATCCTGAAATAATTCCCTAAAAATATGTTGCTTTTCAGATAACAAACAAACAAATGAAAACTTCTGAATTGCAGACAAGAAAAGATTTCTTGGCTTTTTTCAAACTCATGTCTTCTTTGAATAAAAGAGGGGAAAAGAAGTCATTCCTTTCATATTCTGAGATTTCAAAATTAATGACTAAAAATAAAATCGTTGGACAAAGACCTGCTTTGATTTCACCCTGTACCTTTCTCTCACAAAATTCTGATATGGTCCCTTAGGGAATGTTATAAGAACCAGGTGCTAAGTAAAGAACTTGGTGCTTAGTAAAGAATAAACCATGACCTTAGGACAAGTCATCTTCTGTGTTTAAAATAAATATCTTCATATATTTTCATATATATATAAAGGTCCAAAGTATTATATATAATTTTTATACTTAGTTTAATGGAAGAGACAGCAACTTAGTTATCATACCTGTGGACACAAGGTTTCTAGGTGATTGGCCGCAATTTTGACAATTTTAATTCCATCTTCATTTGTTGACATGGAACAAGCAAGATTTGCCACCTTAAATACAATCCAAAATAATGGAAATTATTTCAGATTATTAAGGAAATGCAGAAACATTTGTTATCCTAAATAAGTTAGAGCATGTACATACTTATTGAAAAATCTCAGCAATAAACAACAGCTTTCTCATAAATGTTACTGCTATCGGGTGCCTAGGTGGCTCAGTTGGTTAAGCGACTGCCTTCGGCTCAGGATCGAGTCCCGCATCAAGCTCCCTGCTCAGTGGGGAGTCTACTTCTCCCTCTGACCCTCCCCCATCTCATGTTCTCTCTCTCTCATTCTCATTCTCTCTCTCAAATAAATAAATAAATAAAATCTTTAAAAATAAATAAATAAATAAATAAATAAATGTTACTGCTATCTGTTTTATGGAAGTACTCAGAGAATCTAGTAACATGTAATTAACAACAAAGGGCTCTAGAAAATTGTTTAAAACAAAAAGGAAGACAGATGAGTGAATCAGTCAACCCTCTCCAGTCTCTTGGTATCAATATCTAACCCATAATAAGATGCTAACTATTATGGTTTCCTAGAGGACTGGAAAAAAAAAGTTTATCTTTGGATTGAATGTTAACAGTTCCTTGGAATCTCATACAATTATGATTTTTTTAAGTTTGTAATTGTTTTATTATTTTTTCATTCCCCGGCAGTCTATCATGTATACTTAAGTTGCATTAAGCCTGATGATATCTTTACTCATGTTTTATCCAGCAACAAATATATTACAAAGCTGGACAAATACAAGATAATTAATTTCTTCTTCCTGTTCTTGCTTTTCTACTCCAACTTCATGGGCACTGTTTGACATTCCAGCAGTCAATTTGATTCAAGCATTAGTAACACGTAAATTCCCTTATACATTACTCCTTTTGAAACTTGCACTGTTTTCCAGTGAAATGGGTGCTCTTTTAAATAATCACCTTAAGGTCCATTACCTAAACCTAGTATTTACAAATACTTTCTTTATACCATGAAAGAGCCATAAGAAAGAGTATGGGATTCCTTGCCCTTCCTTTGACCCTCACCCTTACTCAACATTGTTCTTGCTAGCAGCTGAGTGTGTCCCGCTGCAATGTTTCCTTTGATCTACAGGTTACGTCACTGTCTTCATCACTGCAAGGAAATAGCTTTTCTATCATTTTTCTTACCTTCCTAACGTCTCTGTTGGTTATTACATACTTCAACACATTGCAGGTTTTTACTACTCAAATCCAAAATACATTCAGTTGCAGAAAACCACACTTTAGCTGCACACGATAGAAGCAGACAACAAACATATCCTTGGATCCCAACTGTAGAGTACCACAAAATGTAACTTAAGTGGATTTATAGTCTGCTTTTTAATAACATTACTTTTAATATGTGAACCATGAAACAATTCCTTGATTTGCATTTACATATAATGAAATAAAAGCCATACATTATTTAACTGTGGAAGGGCATTTTCACTCTATGAATGTATATGAAAATGGCTTCCTTGAAAAGGGCTTTTGTTGGCTTGAAGGTCACAATGCTTCAACTTTCATATCTGATGTACAATTAGCACACCTGTGAATTATGTGAAAAGGGCAGTAGTTTCTGCACGCCTTCCCGCCTCCAAGCCCCACTCACAGAAAGTATGATTCAGCAATCTAATCACTTTGACACGTCTTCTAATAATTTGCACTGCACTGAAGAAAATCTCTGTCTATAAATTTGAGCACTGTTTCTTTTAAGTAAAATTTTAAAAATTAGAAATTATTGGCTCAATCTTCTGGTCAAATCAGATGAATGCTGGTTAATCCAAAGTTTAAAAATTACAAAAACATGCCCCAAATACCCTTTTCTTTATTTTTTAATTTTATCATCTTTCTCTTTTTTTTCCCCCTTTTAAAAACAGACATTCTTGGTACTGGACATTTGCTGGACACCATGTTTATTGTAAGCCAATTCAGTGACTAACGTAATGTGGAAATCATCCTAATCACGAAAGTTCTGTTTACATGAGTAAAGTTTTAGAAAATTTTCAATTGAAAATGCAGCACAGCTAAATGTTTTCTACTCAATTAATAATCATCCTAACACTCTGTCCTCCTTTATTCAGACAGACTTGAAATTATCCTTACCAGAACTGTTTTATGTCAGATAAATTTTCTAAATAATCAAGTACTATTTCCAGGTTATGGCAAGTGGAATTTTAGTGATATTATATACAAACAAATTTGAATTTATGAGATAGCTAGTATTCTGTGGAAAAATGAAAAAAAAGTTAAGTGATAGAAATAAAATCTCTTTACATTTCTAATTTGAGTGACTTGTGACATATTTTCCATAGCTGCATCAATATGTAAATGAAAGCTAAATTTCTTCTAACAATATTCCTAAATTCTGTGCGGCTTTTTAGGAAGCCAGTTATGTTTCTGAGCACAGCATGAAGGCAACTCCCTACTAATCAAAGAAAGCAAAATGCAAATAAAATATTTTGTAAAACTGTTTGAGATATTTGGACATCTGAGATCCTTTGTATACCTAACTTTGACAACATTTCAAAGTCTGTGTAAACCTTCATTATTCAAGAGATCCTTTTGGAAAGTTTCTTCCCACTAAGGGAAATTAGGGCATAGGAAGTTTTTAGAAACAAATAGATCTTGAACCTAGAGACAAAACAGGCTTGAACCTGATTTCCACTATTAATAAGCATTTGACCATGGGCAAAGTGTTAGCTTCTCTTAGCTTATTTTCTAACCTGAAAAATGGGTATGATAATACCTATGTCACTGGAGTGCTTTGATTAAATGAGATAGTGCATGGAGATGGCCTGATGCTACCAGGTAGGCTTCACCATGTATGAATTTCCTTCTAGTTCACCTATCTCTCTACCAATGCATGGTGGGATAGAGCAGTTAGTCTCTTAAGAGGTTTTACAGAATTAAAACCTTATGGGAGCCTAAAGAAATTTGACAAAATGTCTAATCTGAGAGATAAACTGAAGCATTTTCAGGACTCATGAAGAAATTACATAGAATCTTGATATAACTCAGTGGTTGGGTGGGTTGGTAGGTGCCCAGGCAAATGTGAGTGTGTATGCCCTCCCTAAAGGCATTAGAACTCTTTAAAACAAGATGAAAAGCAAACAACAACATTTCCTTGACCACATGAACAGTCTGTTGGCTTCAGTTCATAGGTCAACAGTTTGTGAATTCTGAATCCTATTTTCTAATCCTCTATTGTATAGATAGGAAAACAAAATCAAACAGGGAGAAGAAACAAACTCAAACCATCCAATGACAGGGAGACTTAAGTAGAGCTGTGTGTGCTCTTTTATGCCACCCCTGAATTAAAAGTATTGACAAAAGTTCCTTCATTGAAATAATTTTTATTGATATTGTACTACATTCTTAACCAAGTCCATGAAGATCAGTCTAAATTATCCTAAATAAATGGGACCAAAGGTACTCAGGTAAATTCATAAGTTTGTTAAAAGAAAAAGGCCAGGACACAATATTCTTTCATTTTTATAAAAAATTAAACTGGGGCACCTGGGTGGCTCAGTTGGTTGGGCATCTGACTCTTGGTTTTGGCTCTGGTCATGATATTGGAGTTGTGGGATTGATCCCCACCCCTCCCTCTGTCCCTTCCCCTGCTCTTGCTCTCTCTCTCTCTCTCAAATAAATAAATCTTTAAAAAATAAACTATATCATTAAAATCATTACTGATACTGTATCTAATAATTGTAAAAGATAAATTAAAAAATCTTTAAACAGCAACATGTCATGTTACCAAGAATGATTTTATTTATGTATGTATTTTACATCATTGCCTTTCATGTGAACCTCTCTCCTTCTCACCAGTCCTTCTGCCTCTAAGATGTATGTCCATTCTAGACCTTTCAAATGTGACTAAATGTACTACTCTATCTGGATTGTTAAAAAAAAAAATTGTAGACAACAAAGCCTGGTCAGATGATTCCTAAACTAATTAACATTTGTTATCATGCTGTAGATGTTTATTCTTCTCTTTCTGGCTCCTAATTCAAGTTTTGTATATCAATTTTGTATGTTCCTGTCATTCTTTCTATTTGCTGAACTTTGGTTCTAGCTTTCACATGGCATAGAACACGGTGCCCAGGGCTCCTGGGTGGTTCAGTTGGTTAAGTGCCTGACTCTTGGTTTTGGCTTAGGTCATGATCTTGCAATTGTGGGACCGAGCCCCATCTTGGTCATGCTCAGTGTGGAGTCTGCTTCAGATTCTCTCTCCATCTCCCTCTTATTCACTCTCTCTCTCTTTCAAATAAATAAATAAAATCTTAAAAAAAAAAAAAGGAACATAGTACCCTTCACTCCCTAACCTATGGTCTTAAATGAGAAATGAATCATTGAACATTATATCAAAAACTAGTGATGTACTATACGTTGGCTAATTGAATTTAAATATAAATAAATAAATAAATAAATAAATAAATAATAAGAAAAAAATGCTCTACTTTGGAATCTGGCCTTGTAGAACCCTACCAGTTAGGCTAGTTCTGTCCCACACTTTCTATCAAGGTGAAGGAGATGACCATGTTTGACCCCAAAAAAATGACTCACTAATGATAGAGCCAAAGACTGTTATTAAAAAAGATACTTGGGAATTTGAGGTATTCTCAATGACTTTTCAGTCTACTATGCTATCTGTTCAACTCTGCTTTTCATCATTGCTTTGTTCTGATCTGGTAAAGAGACTGCATTTTAAAAGTATTGAATACCAGAGGGGCACCTGGGTGGCTCAGTCCATTAAGCATCTGACTTCAGCTCAAGTCATGATCCCAGGGTCCTGGGATCAAGCCCCACATTAGGCTGCACACTCAGCAGGGAGTCTGCTTGTCCCTCTGTCCCTCCCTCTGCTTGTGCTCACTCTCTCTCTCAAATAAGTAAAACTATTTTTTAAAAAAGTATTGAATTCCAGAGCATGCTATATTTCAACATTCTAATATCAAGTTTTATTTGAAATCTCAGCAGTAGTAGTTGTCCTCTCAGTCATTTTAGACAACTGAAATGCTATTGTTACTGGGAATGAACTCACTATTTGGACAGCTGTTCATCACACATCATTCAGTCTGTCACTATGGAATTCTCACACAGCTATTTACCTGTGATAGGATTTCTCAAGAACATGAAGCAAACTTTGATGTTTGATGAGATTTCCATTGCCACACATTCATTGTTTATACATAGGTCACATCGTTAATTGTAATATCATGTCACTGTGTATCCTAGCTCTCAGTGGGGGATAAAGGTCACTCTCTCATTTTCATTCACTTTTCTCTCTGACAGAGGGTCATGCAACTCCTGTGTAAAGACTTTCAAGACTGAGATAGAATTTTAGAGTCACCAATTTATCAATGGTAATAGGATGTGATTGTGTAGAGAGCAAATATTCTTAGAAAGGTACCTGAGACACCAATATTTATTAGGCTGCTAGAAGAGGCCAATTCTACCATGAATCTTAGAAAAGTGTTCAGGGATAGAGAAGGTTACCCACAATACTTTGATGCTATAGAAGCTGGAAGAAGAGAAATTTTCAAGAAGGTGATCTCAATGATCAAATACTGAGAAGTCAAGTAAGTAATCCCTGAAGTTGTCCATCGATTCAGCCACATGAAGGGTCATTCTTAGAATGTTGGAGGGGAATGTTGATGGTCAAACTACCCTATGTGGTCAGGGAACTGTGTAGGTGGTGAGGTAGCCTCATGTATCTTACAACTCAAAGCAGAGAACTAGAAACTACCTGGACAATATTCACTCTCCCATTCCCATATCTATCCATTTCTTTTTATTTCACCTCTCAAACATCTCCTGAAACATCTTCTTTTCTAGCTCCCCACCCTCATCATGCATAGTTCTTTTTTTCTCTTTGTTTCAGGTATTAAACCCACTTTCAGTTACCCATACTTCCTTCTGCCACAGGATATTTGCACATGCCATTTTCTTTAGCCTGTAATAGTCTCCTCCTCCTTCCTAACTGTCACCCTTATATCCCTTAGGCCTGCTTAACTGCTATCCATCAGATATCCATCTGCTCAAAAGTAATTCCTTAAGCAGTTTTTCACCAATGCTTCATCGCCCATCTACCCTGGAGACATCCCCCCTATCCAAGTCAGGTTTTTCTTTCACAGCTTGAGTCTCAGTTTGTGATTATACATTCACTGAAGGGATTATTTGATTAGTGACCATTTCCTCTGCTTTATAAGAGCAGAGTCCTTACCTGTGTTTGCTCATCATTAGGCCCTCAGTTCCTTGGGCCTGATATATGAGAGCCAAACAATAATAGATCTTCAATGAATGAATAAATGCATGAATGCACAAATTAGCATGCTTGAGAATGTATTGTTCCCAAAGAGAGAATGAAAAATGGAACATAGAGGAAGGAGACAGCAGCGGAAATTCAGGACAAGCAAGAAAGGGGAATAAAATCTCCCTTTGAAATTCATTTTCAATATTCCACAAAGGCTTAGATAGCTGGACTTCAAAGAAATGTAACACAGTTTTCTTCTAGTCTGGTCATCATACTTAACAAAGCTTGGGGGGCAGTTTCTTTCAAGTTTTACTTTCACTTAAGACACCAAATTGGAAACAACGGAAGAGCTCCCAACTTAGCTTTTAATTTATTTATTTTTAATCAAGTAAAATAATTGTTCAAAGTGCCCAAGCTGGCTGCCAAATGCTGGTGAGTGTGGCAGATGGAAAGAGGTATGATAACTGCCATCAACAAACCCAGGAGCTTTAGGGTCTCCTGCAGACATAATATAATGCACACTTTGTTTGCTGCCAAGCCTCACTCAGAGGCCTGGGACTGAGCCTGAGAAGTGTAGAAGGGGGTCTGTGATCTCCCAGTGTTGGCATCCAAGTGACTTCAGGCTAAACAAGCCAGCTTTTCTATTTGTCCTGGTGAAACAGTGTTGCCCTGATGCTCTTTGTAATAACAAGAAATGAACATGAATTACAAGTTTTCTAAAGTATTTCACTAATAGAATTGTGCTATAGAAATGCAGGGCAAGAAGCAGGGGGACGATTTTAATCAAGTAACAAATATTGATTATTCACCTCTTATGTGGGCTGTGCGCTGGGAACTGCAAGGGAAACCAAAGACAGTAGAAGCAAGTCTCAGGAAATAGAATCTATTTACGGGAACGCATGAAAGAGAGAATAAAACTCTAGTTTCTAAGTGACAGGAAGCTAAAGGTAGTGGACCTCATAGAAGCAAGTGTAGTCAGGGTCTTTCAAGAAAACAAATTATTACCAAGGAACTTCATATTCTCTTAGACTTTGCATCTCAAGCTACCTCCCAAGTTTTATGAATCTTACATCACACAATCCTGTCTCTGAATTACTTTAGCTGGTGTTAAAAATTTATCTGTCTGTCTTTGGTTATTCATCTGCAAGATGAAGAACAGATTAATTATTTGATTTGTAGGTCTCCTCCCATTTCAATAATTGCCTTTTAGTGATTATGTAACCTGATAACAACATTAGATAGGAATTAGGGGCAGAGCTATCAGGCAATTTATAAATAAAATATTAGCAACTTAAATCTAATTATGTAAAAAAAAGAAAAATTATACAGCAAGACGATGTGATTTATCTGAGGAATAAACCAGTGGTTCATGACTGGGAAATCTAACTATAAAATCTCTTGTTTTGCTATATTTCAACAGATTTCAGAAAAGGATTTGATGACAGTTTTATGCCTATTCTTATTAAGGCAAAATAAAGCTAAACAAACAAAGAAACAAAAAAATCTTAGTGAGCTATGACTAGAAGGAACCATTCTTTTTTTTTTTTTAAAGATTTTATTTATTTATTTGACAGAGAGAGACACAGCAAGAGAGGGAACACAAGCAGGGGGAGCGGGAGAGGGAGAAGCAGGCTTCCCGCCGAGCAGGGAGCCTGATGTGGGGCTCGATCCCAGGACCCTGAGATCATGACCTGAGCCGAAGGAAGATGCTTAACGACTGAGCCACCCAGGCACCCCTAGAAGGAACCATTCTTAACCTGAAACAAATTCCAGAAATTTACTGCAAATATCCTTCCCAAAATTCAAGATTAAGATAAGCATCTCCACTATCACTGAGGTTAATCAATATTTTACTCAAGGTTCTAGTCAATGTAAATGAACCTAAGAAATAACTGATAGCTGCAAATATTAAACCGAGGGTGACAAAATTGCCTATCTAAAGAATGCGAGATAGTTTTCTGAAAAGCTGTTATCACTACTGAGTATTTAGTAACATGTCTTAACGCAGGATGAATATATGTATTACTTTTCTATACATCAATGAGAATAAAATAAAATTTTAGTAGCCCAATATCTGTCATAGTAGCAACTAAAGTTATAAATTTCATGGTATATATACCTATTAAGAAATAGTACAACCATTGAATGTGTAGATTGCTCTAGGTAGCATAGACATTTCAGCAATATTTGTTCTTCCAATTCATGAACATGGAACGTTTTTCCATTTCTTTGTGTCTTCCTCAATTTCTTTCATGAGTATTCTTTAGGTTTTTGTTTTTTTTTTTTTTTTGAGTACAGATCCTTTCCCTCTTTGGTTAGGTTTATTCATAGGTATCTTCTAGTTTGGGGTGCAATTGTAAATGGGATCGACTTCTTAATTTCTCTTTCTTCTGTCTCATCATTGGTGTATAGAAATGCAACTGATTTCTGTGCATCGATTTTATATCCTGCCACTTTACCGAATTCTTTATGAGTCTTAGCAGTTTTGGGGTGGAGTCTCAACTTTTTTCATAGAACTGGAACAAATAATTCTAAAATTTGTATGGAACCAGAAAAGACCCCTAATAGTCAGAGGAATGTTGAAAAAGAAAACCAAAACTGGGGGCATCACAATTCCGGACTTCAAGCTCTATTAGAAAGCTATCATCATCAAGACAGTATGGTACTGGCACAAAAACAGACACGTAGATCAATGGAACAGAATAGAGAGGCCAGAAATGGACCCTCAACTCTATGGCCAACTAATCTTTGACAAAGCGGGAAAGAGTATCCAATGGAAAAAAGACAGTCTCTTCAACAAATGGCATTGGGAAGATTGGACAGCCACAGGCAGAAGAATGAAACTGGACCGTTTCCTTACACCACACACAAAAATAGACTCAAAATGGATAAAAGACCTCAATGTGAGACAGGAATCCATCAAAATCCTTGAGGAGAACACAGGCAGCAACCTCTTCAACCTCAGCTGCAGCAATGTCTTGCTAGACACATCTCCGAAGGCAAGGCAAACAAAGGCAAAAATGAACTATTGGGACTTCATCAACATAAAAAGCTTTTGCACAGCAAAGGAATCAGTGGACAAAACCACAAGACAACCAACAAGATGGGAAAAGATATTTGCAAATGACATAAAGGGCTAGTATCCAAAACCTATAAAGAACTTATCAAACTCAACACCCAAACAACAAATAATCCAATCAAGAAATCAGCAGAAGACATGAACAGATTTCTCCAAAGAAGATATCCAAATGGCCAACAGACACATGAAAAAGGTCTCAACATCACTCGGCATCAGAGAAATACAAATCAAAACTGCAATGAAATAGCATCTCACACCAGTCAGAATGGCTAAAATTAATAAATCAGGAAATGACAGATGTTGGTGAGGATGCCAAGAAAGGGGAACCCTCCTACACTGTTGGTGGGAATGCAAGCTAGTGCAGTTACTCTGGAAAACATTACAGAGGTTCCTCAAAAAGTTGAAAATAGAGCTACCCTATGACCCAGCAATTGCGCTACTGGGTATTTACCCCAAAGATATGAATGTAGTGATCCAAAGGGGCACCTGCACCCCAATATTTATAACAGCAATGTCCACAATAGCCAAACTATGGAAAGAGCCCAGATGTCCATCAAAAGATGAATGGATAAAGAAGATGTGGCATATATGTGTACAATGGAATATTACATAGCCGTCAAAAAATGAAATCTTACCATTTGCAAGGACATGGATGAAACCAGAAGGTATTATACTAAGCAAAATAAGTCAATCAGAGAAAGACAATTATCATATGATTTCACTGATATGTGGATTTAAGAAACAATGCAGAGGATCATAGGGGAAGAGAGGAAAAAATGAAACAAGATGAAACCAGAGAGGGAGAAAAACCTTACGAAACTCTTAATCATAGGAAACAAACTGAGGGTTGCTGCAGGGGAGAGGGGTGGAGGGATGAGGTAACTGGGTGATGGACATTGGGGAGGGTATGTGTTGTAATGAGCACTGGCTATTATATAAGACTAATGAATCACAGACCTGTACCCCTGAAACAAATAATACATTTACATGTTAATTAATTGAATTTAAATTTAAAAAAGAGAAAAGAAATAGCACAACCATATCATATACATGCTTATGTGCATATCATGGTATGCATATGTGTATATGTATTAAATTTTACTTAAGGACATAAAAGAACAACTGGATAAATGGGGAGAAATATCATATTCCTGAATGAGAATGCTCAATATTAAAAAATAAAATGTCAACTCTTCCTGTATTTGTCAATTAATTTAATAGCTCTAAATGGAACTTAGCTTAATTTTAACATGTGAAAGAATATGTGAAAGGCTAGCAAAGATGATTTACAAAAAAGAAGAATAAAGGAAAGTATAGTAAGTGAGTAATTAAAACCCTTGGAAATTTAATGCCTTTCAGAGCGATGGGAAAAAATAATGGTGATACCCCAATTGGCTACTACTTGGAGGGAAGGTGGGGAAGTTCAATGTATGTAAAAGACTGGCATATATGACTGCATAAAGATTTTTGAAATTTCAAAATAATGAAAACTTATAAAGTCAAATGCAAAAGATAGAACAAAAGTATTTGGTATAGTATAACCCAAACAAGATTAGCATCCTGAAGGCATAAATAATTCTTAAACATCAAGAAGGAAAAAGGGGCATTAAAAGTGGGCAAAATATTTAAACAGACAATTCACATATGAAATACAATAAATACATTAAAAGATTCCCAATGTACCTTTTGATCTATTAAGCAGGAAATACAACTAAAACAAGCGAGTGATATTTTTCCTTGTCATTTTAGCACTAATTAAAAATTTTGATATTTTACAGTATTATTGAAGGCATAGGGAAGTAATTAGAGGGTAAATGGTCAACTTTCCAGACAGCTGTATAGCCTCATCTACGAAAATTTAAAATGCAAAAATGCAGCAATTCCATTTAATGTAATCTGTCCTTCAGAAATACTTGCATATGTGAACAAACACACAGCCACAGGAAGGTTCATTGCAACTTTACTTATAAAAGTGAAAAGGAATCTAAATACTTATCAATGGAGAATAAATTACATTATGTAATACTATGATTCTGTAAAAAATGTAAAAAAAAACCTTTCTGCTAACAAAATATCTCAAATATATATAATTTAAGTAAAAAATATTGTAGCATATATGTAAAAAGTGTTCATATTTAAATAAAATTATGTATCACAATTATGTATAAATGCAAAATATAAAGTCTACAGTGATAAGTCCCAGCGATTAACATGAGTTATATATGGGAAAAAAGTGGGATTGCTATTGCTATAAAGAGAATCATTCTATTTTAATTTTATGTTTCTATAGTGCCTGAATTTTTTCCACGTATCTTTTTTTCACTACATGTTTATCTAATTAAAAACAAAAAGGATGATTGATGAAATAGTTCTATATGTATTGGAAACATCCCACTGACAAGTAAAAACAGAATGTCTAACATGAACTCTTGTTAAAGAAGATGTGTGTGTGTGTGTGGGTGTGTGTATGAAAGTGTATACCTAAAATGTTGTTCACCAAAGTGGTAATTGTGGTTACCTCTGAGAAGAGAGACTCAAGATAACTTCAACTTTCCTTCTTCACGCTTTTAAAAATTTATAGGGCAACCCTCTCGGGTCCTCTCCCTCGTCGGGAGCTGTGGACTATCACTTTGTTATCATTCAATAAACCTTGCTTTGCTGCCCATCAAAAAAAAAAAGTATATTTATATATATTTATATGTATAATAAATTTATAATTTTAGTTTTTATAATGAGGATGAATCATTTTTAAGCAAAAAAATAAATTTCATTTTGAAGAAAATATAAAATTTCTCTACCTATATTTGAACTTTTAATACCAATCAAGAGGATCATATTAATCATGACAATTACTGCAAAATCTGAGGATCCAAAGCCATTTTAAAGTAGATTTTCCAGAAAATACAGATATATAATGACTAAGTGCTGCTAGATAGAAAATAGTGTCTGTTGTTTCAGATGCTGTTATGTGTTATATTAAAATGATGATTCACAAATATTGATGGTAATTTGAATGGGAGAACTAGGCACTGGTTTTTATCTCATGTTTATTTAATATCATGGCAAATATTAAACGAATAAAAGCCCATTGCCAATGACAAATTGAGACCACCCAAAAATGACCTTAACTACAAATAAAAATTCCATTTGTTTGGAAGCTAAAGGTATTCTATGCATGGTGTGTGTGTGCACGTATGTGTCTGTGTGTTTGTTAGTTTGTTTGCAACAGATTCAAGGTGATGCTTCCAGTGATCAAGGGATTATAAAAAAGTCCTAAGTTTTTTTCTTTTCTTATTTTACCCACATCCTCCAATTCTATGCAAATTTTCATTCAAATTTCTTGTTCCTCTCCAATGAGTCATTAAAGATGAAAATATTCATTTGTCTAAGTAGACATATGCCAATGTTATTCTAAAAAACAGGCATTAATAGTTGTGTCAGTATGTGTCATCACAAAGGAAATGAATGAGATGAAAACACACACACACAAACATATGAACACACACAGGACTTAAGCAATTTTGGCTGTTAGAGTGCTACTTCTAATAAATTATCTGAAGTATGTTCCAGAGCCTAAATTCAGGTCAGCAACGTATACTGCTCTAAGGATCCCATTTTACCAAACATATTTCTCATCTTTTATTTTGAAACAATATATAACTGTATATGAATACACATACACCATATTGATATACAATGTAAATTATAATGGTAAAACCAGCTAGACAGTTTCCTCAAGGTCCCTCACTGAATTAAGCTATTATTCACCTCAGAATCATCACCCAAAGGATAAAAGTATGTGCCACCTGTCAAGTAAATGTAATATAATAAACAGCATCAAATAAAATCAACTTAACAACCAAAGAGACAATGCAAATCTAAACTATAAATTAAAGACAAGATCAAGTGTTGTTTCCTGAACTGCTGATATACGTTGTTGGCTGCTGAGAGTCAAGCATAAATATGAAGCATGCAGGTCCAATAAGTTTTTAATAGGATCAGTGTGTAAAGAGCAGATGTCAAAAAGTACTATAATTGGCCTTCACTATCAATGAAATTGACATCAAATTTCAAAGTAATTTTTATGACCAGTGACCTGACATCTCAAGTGGCAGTAAGAGAACTGATTTTCTTAAAGACAGACAGAATGTGCTAAAGCCAACATAAAGTTTTTAGTTAGTTTAATCCCAAACCACCATTTTTTGTACATATCCCTCTATTCAAATGTCATCACGGAAACCAAAGTTGTCATACACTGCAAAATTAATTGAATCATACAGACTTTGCAAATACGGATGAGACAGCAAGACCACCTGATTTCCTAACTAATCAAGACATCCACACCTAGATACATTCCTTACTTTCATGAAGGAAGGAGTCTCTTAGTAGAGTGACAGTTTGCAATCAATCCTCTGACAGCTTTTATTTTGGAAGATATCAGAACAATAACTTATGCAACGATTTTTTTCCTTGTAGGTATCTACTTATGACAAAAGTTAAATTCTAACTTTGAAGGAAATAGGCAAATAAGCTTAATTACTAGAATTACAATCCTGGGGAAAGACTCTTATCTCTCACTATAAATGACCCATAGTGAGTAAAACAAATTGCAAGAACACAATATGTGTAAGGGTGTGTGTGTGTGTACATGTGTATGGAGGAGAGGGAGTGGGGTAAGTATGACTGCATATGTGTGTATGAAGGCCCCAACAAAATATGCAAATCAGTATATGACTATTAAACGCTATGGTTTCCATACCCTGTTATCCTTGGGTTCCCCAAATCCTGTGAGGGCTTTTTAGATGGGTTTTAGATTTAAATTACATAATAATGGGGCTCCTGGGTGGCTCAGTTGGGTAAGCATATGCCTTTGGCTCAGGTCATGATCTCAGGGTCTTGTGACTGAGCCGGCATTGGGCTCCCTGCTCCCCGGGGAGTCTGCTTCCCTCTCTCCCTCTCCCCCTACCCCTCCCCGCCACTCATGATTTCTGTCTGTCTGTCTCTCTCTCAAATAAATAAAATCTTAAAAAATAAATTACATAATAAATAGTGAAGTATAGCCAAACAGTGTGATAAAGGAGGAAAAGAAAATCAAAGATCTAGGTCCCTCTAAGTTTGGCAAGCAAGTGAGCTATTATATGTTTGATCTTAGCTACTCCTGCTACCTCTGCAGCACACTGAAATGCTGGGTTCATAATGTGAGTACTGGATGCCATTAGAGGACATGATAATGATAAAATACTTGCCATTCAATCCTAGCAGTATTTCTTGATATTACTAATGGTTCCCAATAGCTCTAGCAGGGAGGAGGGAAATGGAGTGAGAGACCTTGTTTTACTAACTTTCCTTAATTACAGCAAACCTATGTATTAATTCTATCTGAACAAGGTTGAATTGTAAAATCCTGACAACAGAAACCACCTTAATCTCTTTATAGTTCTCAACTTTGCAAGCGATGGTGCTCATAAAGTCTCTGTCAAATAGAATGCATTTAAGCCAACACTGCAATTAAATATTTTTCACATTGTCTTCTCTATGAAGATTATTATGAATGTGTTTACAGAGGGCTAAAGACAACAATAACATTCCACAAATATTTATTGTGTATGTTATTAGACCTATTTTAGACGCTCAAGGAAGAACAGAAGATAGTAGTTCCCAAGCTTCAAGAAATCAAGGATTTGGATGTAAAAACACAAAACAAGATACTAAATAAGTAAAACACTAATTGCTGACGGGCATCAGAGTAAAGAAATAGTGCAATGAAGCCTTAAAAAATCTAGCTGGATCATTTTAAAGAATCTTAAAGAAAGATACTTTCTGTATATCAAATGAATTGTTTTTTAAACTATGAATGTAATTACCTTATTCAAAGACACATGTTAATAGGAGACAATAGTTTTCATAAATCCCAATATCAGAAGATTTCTGGATAATAAAAATCAGAAATTTCTGAATAAAATAAAAAATGATACTTAATAAATAGTGAATGTTCTAATGAAAACAAATGTTACTCCCAAAATCTTAAAGTTAAATTTTATGTGATTACATTTCTATCTTTACGACAACATTGACCATGCATTTTGTCGTTTTCAATTCTTATCTCCAGTAATGCGAAACTTGAACCAAATTCAAGAAAGCAGTGCTACACTGAAGGTGGACCCATGCACATCAGCTCCATGGCTCCACATGGCCCCACGAGCCAGGGCTTGATCCTCACCAGCACCGCCTCAAGGTCTTGAATCATAGCTGCAGGGGTTGGAGGGCATTTTGCATCATCTAGTCCAGTTCTTGACCCTGCTTCAGGAAGCTGGCTTGCTTGCACCGCACCTGGAGCCTTTCAAAATGTTGTCAGGCTCAGCCTCTGAAGAGAGAAATCCCACAGTGTTCTGGCCTTACTCAGTGTGTGTTTTGTTCCAGAAGTCAGAGATAGGTGGGGGCAGAGGGTGGGCTTTCTCACCTATGAGATGGTAACCTTTATGAGTGCCTCCCTCCTGGACGAAAAGGAGAGTACAAAGTGCCCTTGATGCTTAGCAACAAGAAACACAGAATGCCAAATAAAAGTCCAGTCCATTTTTCACTGCTGTAGTTAGAGTCCTACTCCACCTTCAGCCTCTGACTACCGTGGAGTCCTCCTGCCTCAGGCTGCGAAGCTTTGGAAGACACACACACCTTGTATCTCTCTCTCCTGTTGATTAATTAACACTAATGGGCAGCTGTCCTCCCTGCATAAAGCTACAGCCATCACTGAATTACTTGAGGGCTAATTATACTGTTTGTCCAGGTGCAGAGTTTCTCTTCCTTCCAGCAGCCTACCCTTTGGACCCTTATTACTCATTATCACCTCCACCAGTGGAGGAACAAGACAAGATTGTCACCTGTGCCACTTCTTACATTTCCAAGAAAAAGCTGAAATCTAAGTAATGCCATTGTAGGCTTCCTCTGCAGAGGTTTTTAGCTCAGCAAAATCTCTCTTGTAACCTTTGTTCATAATTTTTCCTTAAATGCTGAAATTATGGTATTAAGAACTAGAAATCTTTTCCACAAATGACTTTTAAATTTCCTTTTCAGGTATCTTTAAGGGTCACTATCAACTCAAATTCAATTCTTTATCTCCACTCTCCCAGCTCATTCTATTCCACCTGTTTTTTCAATTGGATAGATTTTCCCCCCTTCCTCCAGCAATGGACTTTGAAATCTATTGCTCTTTCCCCATAAACAGACTAATGTCAGTCCCTCCTCCCTTCCTCCGTTCATCTTCCACACCTAGTCCTCCTTTTCCAATGCCCATCCTATTGTGTTCTCTTTTCTTAAACTAAACTCCTCACTCTCCACGTAATCAATATACTGCCACCATCACTGCTGGCCCTTTCTGGAACCTCCAGGCACCACAGTGGAACTATCTTTATTGGTTTCTGGGCTCTGAGCTATCATGTTTTCCTCCTCAGTCCTTATTCTCTTCACAATTTTGTTCCCCTCTCACAAATCCTTCCATCTTCCAGATTCTAAGTTTCCCTCACACTTTCCCACTCCCCTGTCTCTACGGTAAGTGAAACATATGAACAATATGGGATGTTTTCTCCTTGTACTTAAAAGATATCACATTTATCTGCTTTCTCTTTGGGTGAATAATTCATTTCCTGTTGTTTTGCTAATAGAATCTGTAAGCCAGGGTCTAGTTTTACAGCTATGTTTAGTAAATTGAATAGTAGCATATTTTGTCATAATGCAGGAAGTGTACCAGAAATCACTCGTTTGGGAGCTGTGAAGTCCTGAAGGGCAAGACTCAAATGCAGTGGTGGATTAGTTAAACCACAGAACAAGTAATTATAATTGCTTATCCAGTTAAATATTATGAGTTACAGTGAGTGTTTAAGCTAGTGTTGAAAAAATATTTTATTATTTCAAGACTTGCATCCTAGTGACTGTCATTAATTTTTTTATTATGTTCAGTTAGCCAACATACAGTACATCATTAGTTTTTGATGTAGTGTTCACTATTTTTTTAAGTAGGTCCAGTAAAATAATTCTGATCTATCTTCACTCTGTTAATAAATACAGGTAAAATGGGGGTTGCTCTATTAAAATATGAAGCAGCATGATTTAAAAAAAGAAATGGCAGTATGGATATTGGGATCCAAAGACTGAACTCTTTCTGCTTTATTTTATATTTTACTTATAGCATTTGCCATGCAGATGACTAACCTCAAGGGTCTCGTTCTCAACTTACAGTTGTGCCCTCAAATACATCAGGTTAGTGATAACACGTCATATATATCTCTTAGAGTGTTACCCAATAATATAGATTCAAATCCTTTTAACTCTCGACTCATTCCAAATCTCCAGAAAAAAAAAATAAGTTTGAAGCATCTATTTAGAAATCACTGTGATTTGGGAGTTCATAACTAGTTTAATAAAATATAATCTGGAACCAGAAACGTTCTAATACTGTGTGTCACTTTATGGTTAAATATGTATGTGAAAGTAAAAATGACCCTAATAAATTTTGTGTCACTTTTAATTTATCACTGTAATCATGTAAAACTCCTGGGTAATTAAAAGAAAGATTTATTTTCTACAATGTCTATCACACTATAGATGAACTCTTTACATACACCACACACACACACACACACACACACACAGATACATATACATATTTACTTTAAATATTCAAAAATTTAATGATTTTAAAATGAATGTGTTTAGTGTAAAATTTTTGTGAAACATAGTTAAATTATGAAGAGTAAACACATTGTCAGTGTGGAAAAGTTGCTTTACTCAATGCATTCTCTCAACTCCTCTTTTCTTTTGCCTTTTCTACCACTCTAGGGCATACTGTGGAGCTCCAACCAGATCCTTTCTTCAGAATCGATGCACTCGATAGTCTGCTATTGACCATACATGGCTTAGTCCCTCACTAGGGACTGCCCTTGGCTGCAGGAAACTACCTTCCCCAAGGTAATGCCCCTTCCAGTGGTCAGTCATAATCAATGACAATCTGAACTACTACTACAAAGGCTTAACCTCCTTGCCTCAATTTGTGACAATTCCCAAAGGCCATCTGAATTCCAGAATCTCCAATAAATCAGGTGAGTTTCCAGTTGCAACCACATTGTAAGCTAGTTTCTTCCTCTATTCAGTCCTCCCTTCCTCCCTTCCTTACAGGTTTATCTCCCAAGAACACACCCCAATAAACTTTCTGCATGCAATTTCTGTATCAAAGTCTGTTTTCAAGGGGAACTAATTTAACTAAAATACCTAGTAAACAAAATACTTTCACTGTCTTCCCTGCTGTTCAGCTTGGCCATGTGCCAATGAGACTAGGCACAATTCTCCAGAAGAAAAATGTTTCCTCCATTCATAACCAAGATTTCCTAAGATACGTTTCTTTGACATTTTCCCTTTGTCCTCCTCCCTACCCCACTCACCATATAGACAAGATAACTGAAAGTCAGCAATATCAAAGCTAACATAGCAAGCATCCACAAACACCTCAGACTTGAAAACATCATTGAACAAATGGGCTTATGCCAGCAATCATCAACCCCTAAATTTTTGGATAAGCAGGGGAAACAACTCTCTTTTTTAAGTTGACTGTTACTTGCAGCCAAATGCAATTCCTAAATGATACAATTAAGGAATCTGTCTAGAAATACATGTATAGGTGTAGTTGAGTGTTATTTACAACAAAGAAATCTAGCAGTTTTTAAATGGTAAATTGTGGCTTATCTTTGGGAAAGAAAATTATAGTCACTAGAATAATTCCTTTGAATGCTGATTTAATGTTATTGAGAAATACTCAATAATAAACTTAATGATATAAATCCACTACACAAACACACACACACACACACACACACACACACACACCTATGTTTGATGAAGCCATCAATCTTCTGAAGTTTCCTTATAGAAAAATTAATTTGCTGCCATGGTATATTATATTTTCTAAAGACAGCCACACTGATATACATCTCATTTCCAGTGCTCCTCTAAAAATGCATTTAACATTCTTTCCACTAAGAGGTGGAGTCTGTGTTCTCTCACCTTCAATCTAGGCAAGGGCTCTTGACTCCTTCTAGCCCACAGAAAACAAAAGGGGTAATAAATGTTGTTTTAAGTCACTACATTTTGGGATTGTTTGTTAGTTACCATTAGATAACAGGAATGCCTGTAGATTATCTTAGTTATTATCTGATCTCTTAAAATATAGTTTTTTTAAAAAAACTTGAAAATTATAGGAAAATTTATAGTTCATTTGAAACATTTAATATGTGCCCATTGCTCTTTTCAATTGTGATGAAAAATGAGAAAAATACCTTAAGATTAGTTTTCTAGGCATAGAACCCAGGTCCCTCACCCTAGGATTGTTGGAGTCTTAACAGTTAATACGGCTTCTGACAAAATAGAAATGGTCAGCATTTTTGTCCCTTTGTTAAAAGTATTTCAAAATGTGTGCCAAAGATAGTATTTCTTCTAAACAGCAGGCTTCTCATTCCTTGTAGGGACTCTGTAAACAGAGGAAAACTACAACAGAACACATTTGGGTCTATGAGTAAAACTGTAAAAATGCCAATGCTAGGCTGAAGCTTGAAAATAAAGAACTTACTTGAGCCTTTTGCCTCCTTTTGTGAAAAAGCATCTTGGCAGGTAAACGGGCAACAGATATCTCACACTTCAATGTCATGATATGCAGATAAGATGCAACAAAGGAGGGTTATGCTCATCTTTCCCCTAACTTTCCATATGTAAACTACTACAGTGTCAGGTAATAACTGAAATTCTCATTTCCTTCAAAAAGTCTCCAGTAGAAGTGGCAATATTTCTTTAAATCACACACACACATACACCCCAAAATAAAATCTTACATTCCCTCCACCTAGAAAATATGACTAAGTCATTTAAGAAATATTGAATCTCTTCACAGAAAATCAGCAGGTCAGGTAGAAAATTACTCACCCTACACACTGGTTGTGCAGAATGTTGCAGGGTCTGAATTTCTGCCAACATATTTGGCATTGGCATATCTCCACTTTTCAATTTGCTACAATGCACTTAACCTACCACTGTTATTCGGTGTACTATAACTGTAATACAAGCGCCTGTGTGTTCACCTGAGCTCAACTATTCCCTTAGCTAAAAATATTTCCAAACAGGGTGATAAATATAAATGCCTGCATTTTCACATGTACATATAATGAACATTCCTGAAATACTTTGAAAGCCTACAGTTAACATTAAGCTTTGGTGTACAAGGATTAGAGAATAAGGGCAAGGAAATCTTTATTAGCACATTCTTAAGTACTTATTATTTCTGCAGTGACATCCTTGCAGTATTTCTTCAGTAACATGAAAAAGTCAATATCTCAGCCGTTGAAGGCCCTGCTTTAGAATCTCAGGGACACACCCAGACAAGTTATAGTGATTATTCACAGAACAACCTGGACCTAAACCCAACTCTTTAAGCAGAACACTGAAAAGAGCTTTTTAAATCTTATATGCAAAGGAAAGCTTAGATAGTTAGATAGATGACAGATGACAGACAGACAGATAGATATCAGGTGACAACAAAAATCAGATAATAACAAACCACAGGTGTTCTAATCAGCTAATGGAGAATAATAAAGCATACCAAAATTTAGTGATTTAAAACAATAATAATCATATAATTTACAAGATAAACTTGTAAATCCTACCGATGGCAATTGGGAGCCCACCTTGTCCTCATATTCAAATACAATTTTATTTCCAAATAGAAAATATTTTCTTTTTAACTATATGTTGATCTGAAAACAATATGTGTATCTTCATAGACATGAAGATAGCAGCTTTGTCCCTCTGTGTAATCAATGACCTTATTTGTGACTCCAAGCATGTACTTCAAATCCTTATTCCTTAAATTCATCTCCTTTTCAAAATTTGGTTTGGAACTGGAGAATTTTAGTAAGCATAGCTACAGTTACATTATAAATTCTAAGTGGGAGATTATTTAGGGACATCTCTTCTCTAGTAGAGTTGATATCATCATTACCAAACCATGTAGATGGAACAGGTATGTGGTCTAAACTATTGCCTTTTATAACTAATTGACAATTTCCTATGGTCTCTTGTTATATTTTTTTTCATCTGTTGTAACACATAAAAGGGTCTAACAAATACTTTATCCTAAGCCTTCTCTGCTGTAAATCAATGTTTATTAATTCACTTCATTGAAAATTATGAGTATTTGCTCTCTGTCCTCACAAATTCAAAATTGACCACTAGAAAAATGATACAGATTCCATTGCTTTGATTCCATATTGGTTATATCTATTTTTTTCTACTTTCAAATATTTCTTTTATTTCCAAATCATGAAACACTTAAAGAAATTGTATACAGAGTTAAGTACAAGATGTATATTATCCCCAATAGAGTATACTTCAACTGCTTCACAAAAAGAAAATGACAAAATTATGGTGTGTTCACATAATATAATACTATACAATTATCTAAAATAATTTTAATTGAAATCTTTCTTGGGATAATTGTAAGTTCATATGCAGTTATAAGAAATAATACAGAGACATTTCTTGTATACTTTACCATCTTTCCTCCTATAGTAACATTTTGTAAAACTATACTACTAGGGTATTAACAATATTATAATCTACTAATCTTACACAGATTTGCCCAGCTTTACTTCTACCCTTTGTGTGTGAGGCTGTGGGGGGGTGGGTGGGTATGTATTAAGTCTGTATAATTTTGTCACCTGTGTATGTTCACCTACACCTATACATTCTATACATTCACCACCACAGTTAAAATAATGAACAATTCCAACGCCACCACAAGAATCTTTCATGTTGCCTTTTGATAACCATATGCATACCCTCCTATCTGGAAACCCTACAAAACCATGAATCTGCCCACCATTATTTAAAAATGTTATGTAAGCGCATTCATCCAGGAGGTAACCTTTTGACGTGTTTTTGTTTTGTTTGGTTTGAGTTTTTTGTTTTTTGTTTTTAGTTTTTTGTTTGTTTTTGTTTTTGTAAGGCATAGTTTCCTGGAGATTCATCCAATTTGTTATGTGTATCAATCGTTCATTATTTTTATTACTGAGTAGTATTCTATGATATGTTTGTACTTCAGTGCAAATATTTTCTACCATTCTCTATAGTTTGTACTTTTTTTTAAAGATTTTATTTATTTATTTGACAGAGAGAGACACAGCGAGAGAGGGAAAACAAGCAGGGGGAGTGGGAGAGGGAGAAGCAGGTTTCCCGCTGAGCAGGGAGCCCTGAGATGCGGGGCTTGATCCCAGGACTCTGGGATCATGACCTGAGCCGAAGGCAGACGCTTAATGACTGAGCCACCCAGGCGCCCCTATAGTTTGTATTTTTATTCTTTACACATGGGCTTTCACAGAGTAGAAGTTTTAAGCTTTATTAGGTCCGATGTATCAATTTTTCCTTTGTTCATGATTGGAGCATCAAGTCTAAGAAGTCTTTGCCTAGCCCTAGGTCTCAAAGATTTTCTAATATATTTTTTCTAGAAGTTTTATTTGCATTTGACTATGATTCATTTTAAGTTTATTTTTGTATGTGGTGTGAGACTTCATGCAAGTTTCATTTATTTTACCTATAGATGTCAAATTGCTACAGCACCATTTGTTTAAAAGGTGATCCTTCCTCCATTGAATTAGTTTTGCACCTTTGTCAAAAATCAACTAAGCATATTTGTGTGGGTCTATTTCTGGATCCTACATTCTGTTCCTTTGATCTATGTATCCATTTCTCTGCCGAAGTCACACTGTCTTGATTATTGTAGCTATATGGTAAAAACTTAGTATCAGGTAGAGCAATTCCTCCCACTTGATTCTCCTTCACTTAGAGTCTTTAGCTATTTTAAGGCTTGTGCCTTTCCATATAAATTTAGAAAAAGTGTATCTGTGTCTACAGAAACTTGCTTGGATTTCTAAGGAACTGCATTAAACCTATCCATATGGGGACTATAAAGTGAAATTGGAGAAGGAAAGATAAATGTTCTATCATAATAGCAAACACAGATGATGTTATGGCATTGGCAAAAAAAAAAACTAATAAACTAATTCAGGGTGAAAAAAATTGATATGAGAAAACAGGATATCTATTTAAACCACACATGTGGATTTGTGTGGGGGAGGATGTGTATGTGTGTACACCAAAGCAGAACTGATAAGTCAGTTACAAATGATAAATGAAATTACAGCACAAAGAGTAAAATTTAAATATATAGCCATCACAGAGTATTGTTGGCATGAAACCTATAACTCTAATACAGTAATAGAAGGTTTGGCTTTTTTATAAAAGTACTGGCTTTATGTTTTTTGTTTGTTTGTTTTTGGTCGTAGGAACAGGAAGAAGTTAGAAGGTTATCAATAAATGTATGACTATGCAGTAATACATATATCTTGAGTTAGTGGTCTGCTAAAGCTGTCTACTTTTTTAAATACCTCTTAAGTGTATGAAGCAATACATTTTTTAAAACAGCTTTATTGAAGTATATTTGATATGCCAAAACTGCAAATATTTAATGTATATAATTTGGTGAGTTTGGACATATGCATACATTCATGAAACCATCACCACAATCAAGGTAATAGATATAGTCATCACCTCCAAAGTTTCCTTGTATGCCTTTTGTGTGTGTGCGCATGGTAAGGACATTTAAAACAGAATCTACCCTACACAAATTTTTAAATACACAATATAGTGTTATTGACTATAGACACTATGCTGTATAGCAGATCTTTAGAATTAATTCATCTTGCATAAGTGGGAGGGAGAAATGCAGAGTCACTCAATTGGTTTAAATCTATACACTTTTAAAGATAAAAGGAGAGAGGAAAGCAAGTGATTTTATTGAATGTATTCTAAACTGTGAGGTAAGAAAGAAGGAAGGAATATGGCTTTCCTGATTGAGACTCTGTAACTGGAACACAGGCAGTACAGAGCAGTGACCTGAGCTTCTTTTACTGGATTCCCAATGACATAAAATGTTCTTGACAAGTCTCACCAGATGGAAAGGCAGTAACAAGAGAAGTGATTTTCTAATCACAAGGAATTTGTGATTGAAGCAGCGGAAACCCTGAGCAAAGTTACCTTGTTACTTTAGAGTTTGCATTAGCCAGAGAAATATGGAAATGGTAGATTCCAAAAAGCTCAGAAAAAGACAGGTATAACTCCATGGCCTCAAATTCTATAAAAGATGACAATTTGAGAGAGTTTGAAGGCTTTCAAAAAAATGCTGTGATTATAAGCAGGAAAACATACGAAAAATGATATGGATACACCCCTCTCAAACTCCATAAGAAATTTATATATAAAATGGACAAAACTGAGATAGAAATAAGTGCCAGGCACAGGGCCTCCCACATAAGATGTGCTCAACTCAGGTTTTGGCAAAATAATGAATGGATCTTATAAAACCAAAGATAAATGTATAAAATTGCATATACTATAAGCCAGAAGAGTCAAAGTATACATTATCTGTTCATCTAATCATTCAGCTCAGAAATATTTATTGCACATTTGTTATGTACCAGGCATTTTCTGCTTTCAAGGATACCACAGTCCAGAGTGAGAACTGATATGCAAAGAAACACAAATCAAAATGCAGGAAAGTAAGTACAAATAGGTAATCGTTTAAAGTGCTTTGTGAACAGCAGGATGGGGTTGTTAACTGAGCTTGGGGGAAGGAAGACTAAAAGGCTTCACCTTATAGATAACATTTGAATAATTTTGAAAGAGTAGCTGAGATACAGAGTTTTAAGAGGAACTCTATATAAGTTAAAAGATTTAAAAAAAAGATTAGAAGAAAAGGGGTATGCTGTTTAAAAACGAGTGGTTAAAAAAAAACAGTGGCAAAATGTTAATGAGCTAGAGAAATGGCAAATACATAAACTATTGGCATAGGGCTTACAGAACTAAAGTGCACCCTTTCTGGCCAGTTCCAAAGATGTAAGTACGCTATAAAAATTTGGGGCAGCTAATGCTACAAAGGTCAAAAGAAATTTTACCTTTGATGTAATTCTTCTTTGTCTCCTAATCCCATATTTCCATCCCATTGACTCTGCTTTTATGCATCTTCCCCTACCCTAGAAATTCTCAACCAGTGGTTTTTATACCCTAGCAGCTCATTAGAATCACCACAAAAGCTTTTATAAAAGATTTCTGCCTGGGTCCATCCCCCAGGGATTTTGATTCCATTGATCTGGGGTTGGGACCCCTGAGCTGCCCACATAGTCTTCAAAAGCTCTGTGGGAAATCTTTCTGGTCTGCCATGGTGAATGAGCATCTGACAGAAGAGGGTAAGACACACATCAGAAAGAAAGAATTAATGTCATGGAGTTCTACACAAGCTTAGAACTTAACAACTCATATACCATCATAGGGAAAGAATTTGCCCAAGATAGCACTGTATATTGTGGCCAGGATCTTAAGAAAGTGTTGAACATGTGAATGCTACCTAGTGACTCTTGGAGACAAGTGGCTTTTATTCTAAATTCATCCTAGGTGTAATGGGGAGCCACTGAGAAGTGTTCCACAGTGCACTGATAATTTAAGATTTATACATTACAAGAACTATTCTACCTGTATCCAAGAAAATTGATAGGAGAAAGGCAAAGATGATCCCCAGCCTTTTTATTTGGGAAACCAGACAAACATAAATGCCACTCACTGAGAGGTAACTGGGGAAAAAACGTAGTCTCGGCAGTAAGAGTAGATGGGAACATGACAAGTTCTCCTGTGGATGTATTGACTTTTGGTTACTTCCAGAGGGAAAAAAGAAAACAAACAAACCAGATGGGAGACATGTATTTGAGATCCAATTGCAGATAGCTAGGTTTTTAAGGCAGGAATAAATGGGTTTGCCATGGAAGGGTATGTAGTCTTCTCTTTGGGAGAAGAGAGTCTAGGACAAAATTGAAAAGAATACTAAAACAGGCAGCAAACATCCACAAAACATATTAATAGGAAACTGCTAGAGAGGTAGAAGGAAAACCAGAAGGTTGTGGCGTAATGGGTACCAAGAGAATAGAGTTCTTATAGAAGGAATGATTGAATCATAGTTTGTCAAATGTTACAACAGTTTTAATAGAGGGTAGGGCAAATTTCTGATTATAGCAGATTAAGGCATAGACGGGAGGTAAAGTAAAAAGTATGAACAACAACTACAGCTACATTTTTAAAGATATATGCAAGGTTGATTAGAAAGATTTTTCCCATTTCTTTTTTTGAAACATAGCATATATGCACTACAGTAGTAAACCTTAACAGAGTTTTTTAAGAAGAAAAAAATGTGAACACTTTAGCTCTGATGAAGAGAATCTAGACCAGAGAAACATGGTGAAACTAAAGGAGAGAGAAACAATAATTACTAAGATATAGTAAGGTGCTTGAAACAGAGGGAGTAACCTGAGCTTTGCTCTGTGAGGACAGAAGAGACTAGGCCAGCCTGTCTTCTCTGCCCGCATGTTTTGAACACCTTCCCAAACACCCCTTGCCTTGGGTCAAACTCCTCAGTTGCTGGACCTTCACTTGTGAAGCTGCTCCTTTGACTTCACCCATTTGGCTCGTGGCTACAGAAATCTTCACTCTTCCCAGCTAAAATCCACCTCCTTGCAGCTTCTGCCTATTAGTTTTAGTTCTGCTCCCCGAAGCTATGTAATACTAAAGTCTAATTCCTTTCCATATGGCAACCCTTACAGTATTGAAGTAATAGTTATTTGATGCTGCCTGTCTTATTTAGGCAAAATATCCTCAATTACCAAACCCTTCCTCATATTTCAGAGCTTCTGAACCCTTCGCTGTCCTGCTCACTTTCCTCTGGACATGGCCGGACATGACTCATAGTCACTGTCCCAAAACTCTGCCACTTTGTAGCTGCTTGACCTTGGAAAAATTAACTTCTTGGTGCCTTTGTTTCCTCATCAAAACATCAAAAATAATAAAAGTACTGGCCACTTTTATAATATAATCATGTAAAAGGATTAAAACAAAAAAAATCAATAAATCCTCAATAAATGGTTGCTACTGCTGCTGCAGCCGCTACTACTACTACTGCTACTACTAGTACTAAGTAATCGTTCTGTTACTACCGCTGCTGCTACTACAATTACTACTAGTAGTAGTACTATTACTGCCACTGCTAGTGCTATTACTACTACCACTGCTACTACTATTACTACTAGTGAAGGTACTATGGCTGCTGCTGCTACTGCTACTACTATTACTAGTGCTGCTATTGCTACTACTACTGCTGCTGCTGCTACTATTACTACTACTACTACTATTGCTAGTACTACTGCTGCTGCTGCTGCTACTACTATTACTACAACTGCTACTGCTGCTACTGCTCCTGCTGCAGCTGCTACTACTACTGCTGCTATTACTACTAGTAGTGGTCCTATTACTATTGCTGCTGCTAGTACTATCACTACTACTACCACTGCTACTACTATTACTATCAGTAGTGGTACTATTACTACTACTGCTACCACTGTTACTAGTGCTGATATTGCTACTGCTGCTGCTGCTGTTGCTATTGCTACTACTGCTGCTGTTGCTGCTGTTATTACTACTACTACTACTGTTGCTGCTGCTATTACTACTGATGCTATTGCTACTACTACTACTACTATTACTACTGTTGCTATTGCTGCTACTATTACTACTGCTGCTACTGCTATTACTACAACTGCTACTGCTGCTACTGCTCCTGCTACAGCCGCTACTACTACTGCTGCTATTACTACTAGTAGTAGTCCTACTACTACTGCTGCTGCTAGTACTATGACTACTACTACTATTGGTGCTGCTATTACTACTGATGCTATTGCTACTACTACTACTGCTGCTGCTACTATTACTACTGCTGCTATTGCTAGTACTACTGCTGCTACTGCTGCTACTGCTCCTGCTGCAGCCGCTACTACTACTGCTGCTATTACTACTAGTAGTGGTCCTATTACTACTGCTGCTGCTAGTACTATCACTACTACTACCACTGCTACTACTATTACTATCAGTAGTGGTACTATTACTACTATTGCTACTACTGTTACTAGTGCCAATATTGCTACTGCTGCTGCTACTACTATTACTACAACAACTGCTGCGACTACCACTACTATGGCCCATGAGTCCCATTTTGCTTTGGTCATTGTACTTCTGTTAACAAATACTGTTTGCTTTTCTGTGAGTCCCAACATTCTAATGGATGAAATTGAGCCTGAAGTTAGTTAGTTGTACAACTTTTATGTACTTTCTGCCATTTGTACATCACTACTCCTAAAATTGTATGCTTATCTTTCTAACTCAAGAATATTGGGGCTTCAGTACTCCTTGGCATTCCTCTGTAATTCCCAGTCTGTCCCTCAGATTCTCTGCAGTTGTTCTTTCAGACCTATTCCATTCCTTCAAACTTTTAATATTGCAAGTCTGCCTCTAGTGGGCATTTTATTAGCCCACAATATACATTTACTTTTTAACTTTCTCCTCGGAGTATGACCATTGGCAGATACATAAAGCATCTGGATCACCGTTATGACAATATTTGGATATAATAAATAAGAAATAATGCTGTGCCAAGTCTGCTAGATCAAGACTTTCAATTGCTTCAGGAGCTCTAATAATTCAGATGAGAGAGAGAAAAAGAGAGGGAGAAGGGACTGAAGGAGGGAGGGAGATCTCTGAGGGAAGGAGAGAGGGGGAGAAGCATGGAGGGAGAAGAGGGAGCTTAGCTTGCTATATAGCCTTTTCCCAAGAGCAAGCAAAATATTTCACAAACAATTGCAATTACTGTTTCCTGCCAAAATTATCCTTTCTGAAGCCTATAAAAGATAATCCATGTATCTCCCACACTTCATGCTCTCGCACATTTACGCAAAAAGCTCAAACAAGAGACTGAAGCTCTTCTTTGAGCAGAGGTCAGTGTTTCTGGTGCAGTGCCAGTTTTAACAAGATTTTCTTTTCTCTCTCTTAAGAGAAAGTATAAGGAGATGCATGCTAAGAAGTACAATGGTCTCTGCCTCGACCTGATGCCAAGAGAGGGTCCATGAAATATTTTATTTGACATTTTTAGCCTTGATTTGGCTGCCAGCTTTATTGAAAAGCTCTAATATTCTCTACAGGCTTTAGATAGCAAATTTTGAATTTTGGTCCAGTCCTGCCTTAAGAAACCTTTCCTTATAAATCTCTTTTCTAATCATATAGCAACTCTGTATGTTGTTCTCTCCTTTTCTTCAGTGTGGTAATGTTGTCTGTTTGTGTGTTTGTTCGTTTCCAATGTTAGAATGCCACAACTAGATACAGCCACCTTGCTAATCCATCATGACCCACTGGCATCATAGGCAGCCACTAATACATACAGTGAATCTTGCAAAGATGACCATATTTTGAGGCAGATGACAGATCCTCAACTTATTTCAGGAGCCTCTGTCCTTTATCTATCTCTTTCTCCAACAGCTATAAACCTTTTCAATTCCTCTCAAATCTGACCCTATATTCTTGAGCAATATACATGCATATTTTGGTCTTTATGAACCACCACATGCCTGTTTCCTTACAAATTTTATTTTATTAACTGAATGGAGACTCCCAACCATTTATCAGTAACATATGGCAGCCCTAGTCACCAAATGATGTTTAAAAATATCTCCATAATTTTGCTACCTAGAAATCAGATTGGTTTCTTTTTTCCTTCAAATCATTACAAAGCTAGTGTATTGTAGAGACAGTCATGCAATTAGGCCCTGGTTATTAACAATTTGGGGAGGGAAATTGCCCATAGCAACATCACAGTTGAAATATTTACATTTGAGTCCCTATCCTTCTTTTTCTGCCAAATGTTGGAAGCAAATCCAATCAGAAATTTTGGCAGTGAGTAGCTGTAATATAAAACAAAGATGGAGATGCATATATTCATCATGGAGATGTGTATCCCTTTCAATTTACATTAATCTGTCTGATGAATATGGAGAGATCCATTACTGTTTTTGTTTCATTTTGTTTTTATAACTTTCACCTTGCTCTGGATAACTTGTCAGAAGACCTGGGTTGGAGTCTTCTTTCTGTCATTTGTCAGCATGTGATTGACAAACAATCCTCTCTCAATCTCTCTCTCTCCCTCCCTCTCTCCATCTTGGCCTTCATTTATTCATTTGTAAAATCAGGGGCTGGATTGGAGAATCACTAAAATCCCATCAACTCTAAAATCCTGTTTCTATGAGATACTATTTTTGGATGAGCAATTAGAAAATAAATAAATAAACAAACAAATAAATATATAAATAACATTTTAAGTGGTCTGATAATCAAGAATACGCAACTAAAAGGATATGGGAGAATAAACTGTCTTTTTAAATCTCTGAGCAATTCAGGGAAGGGGGGATTATTCTGAAAATATATGAGAAAAGGGTAACTTTCTGTGTCATAATATCTTTTTGGCACATCTAGTCAGTGGGGCTACAGTCACGTGCCAGTATTTGAGTGTCAACACATCAACCCAAAATTGGTAAAAAGCTGAGAAAAGAATAGGCATGGCTAGTGGAGGATGCCTAAGTATCTGCACCTTGACCATTTCTGTCTTTATTTTCTTAGCTATCTCTTTGTTTCTTCCTTCTTTTCTCTTCCTTTATTCCCCTTCCTTCCTTCCTCCTTTCTTCTTTTCCTTTCTTCTTTGTTCCTTCCTTTGTTCATTCTTTCTTTCCTTCCCTTCCCTTTCCTTGCTTTTTCTTTTTTCATTTATCCAACATAAATTCACTGAACAAATATTTATTAAATTGTACAATGTAACTTAAACTCCTCTAGGAACTGGAGCTATACCCCTGAATAAGAAATATTAAAAAAAAAAATCCTAGATTTTGTAGAACTTACATTTAAGTAGGTAAATACAAAATAATAATTAAGAACGTACTTAAATACACAGTTCAATTCAAGTAGATATATAATACTTGAAGAAGAAGAAGTGGGATGATAAGATAAGAACTGACTAGGAGAGGGGCGCCTGGGTGGCTCCGTCATTAGGTGTCTGCCTTCGGCTCAGGTCAGGATCCCAGGGTCCTGGGATTGAGCCCCGCATCGGGCTCCCCGGGAAGCCTGCCTCTCCCTCTCCCGCTCCCCCTGCTTGTGTTCCTGCTCTCACTGTGTCTCTCTCTGTCAAATAAATAAATAAAATCTTAAAAAAAAAAAACTGACTAGGAAAAAGCCTATTTAAATAGACACAGAAGAGGTTTCTCCAAAGACGAGACTTTGAGTAGAGACATATATGAAGTGAGGGAGAGAACTGCATTAAGATTTCTGGAAGGAGCTGAAGTTTTGTCAACTTAGTGACTAAAATCTTTGTTTCCATTATATTTTCTAACTGGTTTTTGTTAGAAAAGACTTAGGATAACTTCCCAAGCATACACTTTCAAAGTACATTTAAATGCATGTAGAGGTGCCTGGGTGGCTCAATTGGTTGAGCATAGGCCTTTGGCTCAGGCTATATATATATATATATATATATATATATATATATCTCCTAGTTTTATGACACTGGATTTATTTTAGGTTGATATAAGAAATAGCCACATGAAGAGTATGCCTCTTCTATTAAACAGTTCCTGTGGATATCTATTATGCTTTTCAATGTTGCTTGTTACAGTGATAATTTTCTTAGTTGGAGTTAGGATGGTGTAGATGATGAAATGTAAAATAGTAGAAAATAAAATTAGGTAGAAATCCCAACTCTACCACTTAAAAGTTGAATGAACTTGAGAAAGTAGTTAAACTCTGCTAACCTCAAATCCTTCTGCAAAATGGGGAACATAATAACCTAAAATGAGGATTAAATGAGATGTTATCTATAATGGACCAGGCATAATGCTTGACATACAAAAAAAGCTCTTATTATCCATTACTTTTTTTTTCATCTTTTAGTGTTTTTTTGAGGAGTAATTCATTCAGGTACCTTGGGTACTGATTAGCATTTTTCTTTCTAGAAATTGATTAGGGCTTTGAAATAATACAGATTAATAATTATAATAACAAAATGTGGCCATGTAGACAACTGACTAAGGCCAAAGGAATTAGAGGGACCCCCACAGACCTGGGTTCAAATCTTGGTTCTGTCTTCAATTAATTTTGTGATTTGCTGGCTTCTCCCCAGTCTCATTTATATACTTCTTTTCATCTGCCTACTCAACATTGGATTACTGCAGGACATAGTTACTGGATCTAAACTTTTGTCTATCTATTCTCATTAACTTGACAATAACCAATAATACGGCTTTAAATAAAACTTTCAAATTTATACCTGCAGTCCAGACTGCAGATTTATATGTCCAACTGGCTACTGGACATCTCTACTTGGCTGTCTAATAGGAATTTAAACTCATCTTGTTCAAAACCAATTTCATGATTTTCCCTGACAAAGCCTCCTCCTAAGTTTTCCTCATTTCAATTAAGGTAACTCCTATCCCTCCAATTGCTCAGGTCAGAAACTTTATAGTCAGCCTTACCTCTGTCTTTTATACTCTTCACCCAATAAACCAAAAATCCTGACAGTTCTCCTTTCAAAATGTATCTAGCATCATACTACTTCTTACTGCCTTTTCTTGCTGCTCCCACCTTGGATTACTGCATCTCTCATCACATTGTTAACATAGCCTTCACCCTGGCCTTTCTGCCTCCTCACCTGTTCCTCAGCAATCTATTCGTACCTTCCAGAGTGATCTTTTTTTAAAATTAAAGTTGAATCAAGTCACTCAACTATTCGATACCTCCCATATCTTGTTTCTTTAAGAGCAAAAACTCAGATCATTACAATGACCTACAAAGTCTCAAATGATACCATCTCCTCTATTTGACCTAATCTTTTTCTTATCTCCCTTTTGTTCACTTTACTCCAAATACCTTGGCTATTGATTCAAGATGTCAGGTATGTTTCTCCTCCTAGGGCCTTTGTACTTGCTGTTCTCTACCCCTGGGATGCTTTTTCCTCAAATGACAACATATAGCACTTTTTTATTCCTTCAGGTTTTTGCTTCATGTCAATAAAGTCTCTTTGAGCTCCCTATAAAAAATTGATCTCTGCTTCCATTATCCTATATCCCCATTACCTGCTTTATTTTTTTCCAAAGCATTTCTTACTATCCAGTATATTATTATTTATTTTTTATTGCCTCTTGCCTATTAAAATGTAAGCTCAATGAGGTCAGGGATTTTTGTGTCTTTCATTCACTATTATTTCCAAGGCTTGGTAGAACCAATATTTGTCGAATGGATTCACGAGAGTCCCTATTAGGTTTTTGTTAAAAGTTGGTATGTTAAATGTTCAGTATAAATGGTACTTTGTACCTAGTAAATACTGAATAAATCATGGCTATAATTATTATTTAAGAACCAAATGAATCAGTGCATTTTTTTTGATACTGAACAACTGGACCAGTCCTCATAGACCATTCATATCAGGAGTTTCAATTCCCCCAATTTAAGACTCTAATGCCATTTGTATTTTTAATTGTGTTAAAACATTCCATTGATCAAAAATAACTTTGTAAGACCAGAATAAGTAAGCCTTCAGGAATAAAAAAAAAAAATACCACTTTGTCTCCAGGGTTTATATAAATGCACCAAAAGAAAAACTATGTACACCTTGGCCACCATTGCTAGAGAGTTAACTTTCAATAGCCTAAAGGTTGTTAATGCAGTTTTTATCACTAAAGAGATTAACATAAAATTGCTGAGGGTCTGCCAACAGGGTGAATGTTCCCGGAGAGATGGCAAGAGCAACAAGGAAAGATATTTAAGTCGTCAACATTTCTTATTATTTCTTAGTAAAAACATTAAATAGTTAGATCAACATTTGGCAGATTTACAATCCAGTCCAGAAATTAGTTTGTAAAAATCATACAGTTTCAAAAAGTCTAGTTCAAAAAGTGGTGCCTTGCCCAACATTCATACACATCATGAAATGAATGAGAATCTAACCACCACAGGTGACCCTTACATTTCCAGATGGAAACCTATGAACTTCAGCAAGTTGGGAATATATGTTAAAAAATTATTATTTATCTATTAAATTTTACAGGGTGTGCTATATTCTATCTGACAGTCCTATTCATGGGAAAAATATGTTGTCCAGAAATTCTGTTAAACTATTGTGCTGACTGGTCTCTCTGAACTCATGACTACCAACTTCAAAAGGACTGCCTGTAATCCTACTACCTCTGCCTGCAATTTTTCCACTCTCCTAGATGACCATGTCCTAAATTTCTTCTCTCCTTAATTATGAACAACTCTACTACTGTCTTTTCTCTTTGCAGGTAATCTTGCTTCTCCTTTCATAGAAAAATAGAAGTGACTGGAAAAAATCTTTCATAAACTCTCTTCACATATATTTACTATTTCGTATCTATGGCCATGGACTCTGTCTTCTTTCTGTCTCTGTCCTGTATAAGGTCACCCTCCTTTTATGCACTAGATCCCATTCTGCCTCTAAGGGGTATTTGTCCCATAATTGTTGTCTGTCCCTCTTCGCAAATCAACTTTCTCTTCTCTAATGAATTACTTCCATCATCAATCAATCATATAATAATATTTTCATCCAAAAAGGAAGAAAGGAAGAAAATAAAAGAGGGAGGGAAGGGAAGAGTAGAAGAGAGATGGAAGGGTATCAAAAGGAGAGGGGGAGGAAGGAAAGAGGAAAACACTTCCTTTGACCTCATATCTTCCTTTCTCTATGATCTCATTTCTTTGCTTCCTGCTTTACAGAAATGCTGCTTAAAAGATTTACCTATACTTACTACTCCCAATTTATTCCACCTTCTCTCTTGTCTTGAACCCACTCCAATCAGGATTTTAAGCCTTCTCCCCTACTGAAACTGCTCCTGTCTAGCTCACCAATAACTCCACCTAGCTGAATCCAGTGGCAAACTCTAAGTACTCACCTTATTCTCTGTATTCATTTCCTAGGGCTGTCATAACAAAGCATCACAAACTACATGGCCTAAAACAACACAAACGTATTATCTCATAGCTCTGAATGCTATAAATCCACAATCAAGGTGCTGTTGGCAGGGTCTGGGTCCCTCTGAAAACTGTAGGGAAATCTTTTCTTGCCTCTTGCCAGCTTCTGGTGCTTTCTTAGCAATATTTGTCATTCCTTGGCTTGCAGGTACAAAATTCCAATCTCTGTCTTCATCATTACATAGTGTTCTTTCTGTAGGTCTCTGTCTTCACATGGTTATCTTATTATAAAGACCCCAGTCATATTGAATTATGGGCCCACCATACTCCACTATTGTTTCATCTTAACTAATTGCATCTGTAGAGACCCTATTTCTGAACAAGGTTACATTCTGAAGTATGGGGAGTTAGGACTTCAACATAATCCTTTTGGGGGAACACATGATATCTTCATTTTAATGTTGGAT